>NC_141088.1:35636068-35691068 GCF_041138505.1 Cibotium barometz | reverse complement strand
GGCCATGGGAGTGTTACCACTTCCATGCGAACATTACTTTTACTTCCTTTGTTTCTTTTACATATGCATAGAGTGGAGATCCTACATGCATAAGGGTTATATATGTAATGTATCCCTGAGTGGAGTAAATGTATGCTGTAGCAATCATTTGAAAGAAAAAAGGCATTTATGTATATTGGTAAAGAGTGGTTTATTGTTTTCCTTTCCTTTGAGTTGTATTTTATTGTTACATTTTGAATGTTAACGTTTTATCAATAGGCATTCATTGCTCTCCAAGTGGATATGTTGGAGACTGTATTTTTTAAAGGTATGTCAAGTATCAATTCATGATGCCTATTATTTTGGGAGAGTTTTGATGCTGATGTATCTTTTTTTTAAAATTATAAAACATTTCTCTAAAGGTTTAAATTAGAAGTCAAATTTAACGAAGATACTTGAATTCGACAAGGAGGCCTATAATCAATAATGTAGAGGTTCTGGCATCTCCCAAGGGGGCTTTTTTTTGTTGACATGCACTTGATGCATAAAGGTGTTGAAAAAGGTGCACAACACGTCACACAAGAAATTACAGAAGGTGGGGTTGATGTTGAAGGCATGAAATACACTATGGGATAAGGTGAGGTTGATGTGAAGCTAAGTCCAGTCAACTGGAATGTGTTTGATGATATTTTGATGATATTGATATCCCTCTTTCATCTTTGTTTAAAAAGCACAAGAAATGGGACAATCATAAATCAGGTGCACACGGCACATTGCTTTCCATATTTGTATATGTTTACATTTTAGTTTAAGTTACATTCATTTTGAATGTAGGTGAAGTTGTTGTGAGCATAATTTTATAGATGCCGAATCACAAGTAGTCTCATAGTGGGGATAAAGTTTCATGGAGTGGTATGATGCTGAGAACATTGTGATCTTACAGAGTTTGCATATTTTTTAATTCAATGGGGTGAGTATAATTTTAAAATCCTTTATGAATGTAGGCAAAGATGTTGCAGAGACCTAAGCATAGATGTCAACAAACACGCCAAACACTCGATAGAGATCTAGACTAGGGGAGAATGATAAGCAAAAAGCATGCAAGAAGCTTCCGTGAAACTTGTGGGGCTGAAGATTTGTTTAAAAGACATGTGTACCCCCCATCACCATTATAATGACATAAAAAATGCTTGATTCCTCTTTCCACCACTGACCATGTAATGGGTCTTGTAATCATCAGTCTCATGATATAAAGTTACTATGATTGAGATAATGTTCATTGGGGATTTACAAATCTACAATGTGCCCTCTTGTAATTGTGCTAATGTGTCAACATTATAATGACCATCTGATGAGTCCATTAAGTGAGTTGTGATATAGGTGTGCCATAAGGAATTCTATGAATGCCACTCTTTTAAATGTGATGATCGCTCATTTCTTAACTATTTTAAGAATGACCAAATCTAGATTGCTTATGTGTACACTTTTGTGATGTTGTTAATAATGTTTTAGTGCTATAATGTCACAATACGCTGATGATGTTGTAGTATATAGCACCTCAACACTACTATATAGCACCTCAATAGTGCTATATAACAGCTGAACAATTAATTGTGCTATATAGTTGTGAAACAATTGATAGTGGGGATGAGGTTAATGGTGGGGATATTATATTACCAAGTGCAAATGTAGGCCATGCAAATTCAAGTCAGATGCAATCTTATTATAACATTTTAAGAGTACTTCATGACATGGTTCTTCTAATGTGGTGTACTAAAGTGGTCCCATTTCCTTGTGCAGATATAGGTGATAACAATGTAAATCATGTTATGCGTGCCAAGGTTTAAATACCAGACAAAGAAGGAAAGACAAGTGACATGTTGATAGTGGGGATGAGGTTAAATGGGGGGGGGGTGGGGGGCATTATATTACCAAGTGGGGGGCATTATATTACCAAGTGCAGATACACTCTTATTATATCATTTTGATATTTCTTTATAACATGGTTCTTCCAATGTGGTGTACTAAAGTGGTCCCATTTCTTTGTGTAGATGTAGGTGATAAAATCATGTTGACTGTGACAATGTTCAAATACTAGACATAGAAGGAAACACAAGTGATGGGTTGCCACGTGATTTTGATAGTGGGGATGAGGTTAATGAGGGGGATATTATATTACCAAGTGAAAATGCACACCATGTAGATGCAAGTCATGCAGATGCTCTCTTATTATATCATTTTGAGAGTGCTTCATAGCATGGTTCTTCTAATGTGGTGTACTAAAGTTGTCCCATTTGCTTATGCAAATGTAGGTGATAATGATGTAAATCATGTTGAGTGTGCCAATGCTCAAATAATAGACATAGAACGAAAGATAAGTGATGTTGGGTTGCCGTATGTTCATAGTGGGGATGAGGTCATGTAGAAGGGGGGACCATAGAATTAAACATTCTGTACATAGAGACTTAACTGATCATAGGTGATAGTGATGAAGAAGCATCTACATAAGATAAACAAGAGGAGAATCCTCTTATTGAAGAAGAAGTAGAGGCTGAGGAGAATGTATAGCCTCTTTTTATTTTGCCCATGTCTTTGAAGACCTGTCGAAGTGCACAAAAATATAAAATGTTGATATTTGACATGAATGAGCTTCTTCTCAGAAGATACTAGACCATGATTTAAGAGGAGCCTTCTCAAAGGGAATTAAATAATCAATTCTTTATTGTGGTTCATCCAAACAGACATCTCAAAATTGTGGTTCAGAAAGATGCAGAGCATTTTTTGAAGTGCTGCTCAGGCTATTTTTTCTTGGTGTGATGGGAGCTCTTGCAAAACAATGATCAGAACATTAATGAGGAAATGAGAGCTACATGTGCAAACAATGTTAGGGGAGGTGTCTTTTCAGGTTAATGTAGTCATATACTTTATTTAATGATGCATGCTTATGTAAGTTAATGCTAATGTACTTGTTAGCTGGTTGTTCAAGCAATCTTCATGTGAATTGGCTCCATTTGAATTCAGAGACTTGGCTAACTATTTGCATAAGTTCAGGCACAGCCCGATGTTCCTAAAAGATCTCACCATTGTGTGGAGGAAACATCCACAGTTCAACAGGAAAAACACATTATTGGTAGACAATGAGCGCTACAAAACATTGAACAATGATTGGGAGACATGTATAGCTCTAGAAACATTTGAGACAGGGGAGAAGGACTAAGATTACTATTACCTAACTCGTGTACTATTCCCATGGTTGTATATATGGGATAGAGCTAACAATCCATGTGCAATTACTAGACATAACATGATTTTAAATCCCAAGGATGATATTTCTCTTAAAGTGTTTGAGTTGAATCTGGTGTACAAGGAGCATATGTAAAAAAGTTCAATGTATCTCATCTCATCATAACTGGGATCTATAGGAGTTTAGGAAAAAATTGTGTATGTTGGAAGACCTTCCAAATGTACTTTTTCTTTGAAATATAATACAAAAGTCATTTTCCCAAATGTTAAGTGCACGCTTTGATGTTATTGATAATGTTTTAGTGATGTTGTTGTGTTAATAATGTTTTAATATTGTATTGTTAATGTTGTGTTAAATAATGTTAGTGATGTAGTGTTGTGTTAGTATCTCAACAATGCTATATAGCACTTCAATAGTGCTATGTGGAAAATCTCCATATTAGCATTTCAACAATGTTATATAGTACTTCAACAATTTTGAGATAGTAGTTTAGCAATGCTCTATAGCACCTCAATAGTGTTATAGAGCATTAGCTTAACAGTTGAACAATGCTATATAGCAACAATTTTGTATAGCACCTTAGTAGTGCTATATATAGCACCTCAATTGTGCTATATAATAACTCAATAGTTTAATAGTGCTATATAACAGTTAAACAGTACTCTATATAGCACTTCGCCCATGCTATATAGCACTTCAGCAATGTTATATAGCAAATCCATGTGCTAGCATTTCAATAGTGCTATATAGCTCCTCAACATAGTGCCATATATCACCTCAACACAGTGCTATATAGCACTTCAACACCTCAAGGAACAATTTGATAGTGCTATATAACACTTTAATAATTTTGAGACATCAATTCAATAGTGTTATATATAGCACTTTAAATAATTCTAAGATAGTAGTTTAACAGTGCTATATAGCACTGTTAAAATAATGCTATATAGCACCTCAATAGTGCTATAAATAGCTCTACAATTTAATAGTGCTATATATAGTGTTGATAGCACTTAGTGCTATATAGCACTAAGAAGTTACTGTACAATCTACAAGTATTGGGCATACAAGATTCCCATAGTTGTAAAATCCCATTGTATGCATGTTGAGATCATGTGAATTCACCAAACGATCCAATTAAATAGTGGATCTCACAGAGATAATTGCAAGTTGTTCCACGTAATCCACATACCTCTGAATGTATACAATTTATTGTTTCCTTTAGGTATAACATTTGGATTTGTGAAATGCAACATCATGTGTTTTGGTCCTTCAACTTGTGTATAAAGAATGGTTTCAAACTCTCAACAAATAATCGCTGCCCAATTATTATGGTATCTATAGGCAATCAAAAGGTATTAAACATCAATACCACCACTTGCTATATAGCACCATATAGCACTCTGTGGACTACTTTACAACATTATAGCACCATATAGCACTCCGTGGACTACTTTACAACATTATGTTGCTATATATAGTGTTGTGTAAAGCTATAAGGGAATGTTATATATAGTGCTTTATAACACTATATATAGTGCTATAAAGCTATCAACAAGGAATGCTATATATAGTGCTTTTGTAGTAGTTAATAAGTCCTAATAGTAGTGAAATGCTATATTGCAAGGAGTTGGATAGCACTAGAAAGCACTTACACCCCCTTCTATTTAGTAGTGTTAGTAGTCAGTCTATTGTATAGTAGTCAGTCTATTGTATAGTAGTCAGTCTATTGCAAGGAGTTGGATAGCACTAGAAAGCACTTACACCCTTCTATTTAGTAGTGTTAGTAGTCAGTCTATTGTATAGCAAGGAGTTAGATAGCACTATAAATCACTTACGCCCTTCTATTTACTAGTGTTAGTAGTCAGTCTACTATATAGCAAGGGGTTAGATAGCAATATACAGCACTTACACCCAACTATATTTAGTAGTCTTAGTAGTTAGTTTGCTATGAAACACTCATTGATTATTGCTATGTAGCAAAAGGAGTAGCCTACAATGCTTTATAGTAGCCATGTAACATAATAAAGCACCTACTCCTTGTTACACATGCACTGTAAGCACTCATAGATTGCTATGAGCTACTATATAGCACTCCCTCTACTTTACATCACTATATGAACTGCTATAGAGCACTCCCTATGCTTTACATCACTATATGTTGTGATGAACTACTATATAGCACTCTCTCTACTTTACATCACTATATGAATTGCTATAGAGCACTCCTTGTACTTTACATCACCTCCCATCAATCTATTGATATGAAAGACTGGATGAACTCTAACATGTGGAGGTAGTTTAAGTTTATTCGCAACCATGCCAATCCGATGTATAAATCGAAATAGACCACAATATCTAGGAGATAAATTCGAGCATTTTCCTTTTGACAAAGTCTGAAAATAGTAGTCAGGTAGCACTTTAAAAGTACTTACTCCCTATTTTATAGTAGTGAGTAAATGTTTTATAGTAGTCAGGTAGCATTATAAAAGCACTTACTCCCTGCATTATAGCAGTGAGTAAATGTTTTATAGTAGTCAAGTAGCACTATAAAAAGCACTTACTCCTTGTCACTCATTGTTATTAAGCACTCATAGACTGCTATAAGGAAATATATAACACTCTCTTATAACACTATATATACTACTATATATACATCACTAGATACTACTAAATAGTAGTATATAGTGTTGTAATCTAGTCTACAGTGCACTATAACACTATATATAACACTCTCTTATATAACACTATATATACATCACTAGATACTACTAAATAGTAGTATATAGTGTTGTAATCCAGTCTACAGTGCACTATAAACTCCTTGCCATATATAGTAGTCACTCACATTGCTATTAAGCACTCATAAAATACTATTAAGTGTTTCATGACAATCATGTTGCACTATATCAGTCGTGCTCATTGCTATCAAAGCACTTATAGACTGCTTTAAAGTGCTATATAGCACTCTCTCATTGCCTTACAACATTATATATAGCACTTTATAGTAGTCTATAAGTGTTTGAAGCAGTTTCATATAAAAATCACACAGTGTAATTCAGCACTCATTGATTATAAAGTGCTATATGACATCCCTTTCGCAGCACTACATACTAGTATATAGCATTCACTTAGAAATATGAGTGATAAAAAGCACTACGTGTTTCTAGCAGTAGGAGAGTGCTATATAACAGTGACAAAGTGCTATATACCAGTGTCATTTACTAAATACAAAAAATAATACTTTATAGTAGGTAATATAGCAGTAGGAGAGTGCTACATACCAGTGTCATTTACTAAATACAAAAAATAATACTTTATAGGTAATATTTTTTAAAACAAGAGTAATGGAATACTTGAAGCTCATCTAGAAAATACCTATGGTGATATATGTATCTCTTTACACCAAAATTCATTGACGGCAAATATCCTTCTTGTTAGGTGACACACATGTTTGGTGTGTGTAGAATGTACTAATAAGCTCTTTTAATTTAGGGCTCAAACTGTCATTAACGATGTTGTCATTTACACATATCCACCAAAGATAGGTTGCATGGGCCATTCTCCACATCAGCTAGCCTACCTTTAGTTGCATATAGATTTCTCTTGTGTGTATACTTAATAGTTTTGAGACCTTATGCATACGAGGACCTTCATTACACATATCCAAAGGCAGGTTACCTGGACCATTCTCCACATCAGCTAGCTTACCTTTAGTTGCATATAGATTTCTCTTATGTATACTTAATAGTTTTAAGACCTTATGCATACTAGAACCTTCATTTTGCTGCATTTTGCTGCATTGTATTTACCAACATGGTCAAACTGCTTTGTTTGATAAAGAGTTCATCATTTGATCTTTGACTTTTCATTGAGATTGTAATGAGTTTCTAAGAGTTGAAACAACAGAGGATTGTGTTTGATGATCTTTATGATATGGTTCAATATGAGGATTATTGAAAACCTCACCCATTATTCCATCCATGCACTCCTTATCAAAACTTGATGTCATCTGTATAATGCAATTTACAATCCCAGATACAAATTTTTTGATCTTTTCATCATTATTTACGAGCAATTGGAACAATTTCTATACCGTGGACAATTACCTGTTGTTTTGCACACTCAAGATGTTAAGAGTTGTATTCTACAAGACAGGTTGTAGAATTACCTGTTGTTTTGCACACTCAAGATGTTAAGAGTTGTATTCTACAAGACAGGTTGCATTGAAGCAACTCGTCTTGGGTAATCTTGAAATATGTGACCGATGTGGATTGCAAAGTGTCAATGACTGTGGGCATAGAAGTATTCCAAACTGTGCAGTTTGCCACTTTGTGTGATCCACGACAATAGAAGCATTGCAGTGTTCGTTGATTTGTTTCTTGAGCAGTTTCAACCCTTTGTAGAGTGTTCGGTTGGGGCATGGGAGGTTGAGGTTTTGAGGTAACTGTAGGTGAATAGGGACATTGGGGTGTCTCATGACTGCAATGTATACAGTACATAAAGATAGGCCTAGGGTATGCACATTAAGGATTGGCATGGACGTAGTGATGGCAATAAGCAAAAGGCATTTTGCCCATCACTTTGAGAGGCATTAAGGATGTTTAGTTTTGAGGGAGCTCATCCTCTCTCTGACAGTTTGGTTCAAGGATTTAAAGTAAGGCTGTCTAGAATTCAGGGAATGACAATTTCGAGATCAACTTCTCCTTAGCCATTGCTTCACTTAGTTTAGATGAGAAACATCTCATATTGTGATCATCCTCTATCATGTTTTCATCTAAACGTATTGCTTCTTTACAACATCGATTGAATGTTTCCAGATTGGATATAACGATCAAGTTGTGTAAGCTTTTTTGCGTTATGCCCATCATAAAAACGTCTTTTTTTTATTAAGCATTGTTTATTTTCTCCCATGGCTCATATCGTGAATCCAAAATTTTAACCCAAAGGATAAAATCTTTAATGGTTTCATTTTGTTTTTGCTTAATTGAATACAGTGCTCTTGGTGGACTCCACTGATTATCGTATCTTGAAAAGCCATGGATAAAGGCTATTTTCAAGGTCATGAAATTTGCTTTACTCGCAAGCATCAATGTGATGAACCATCACTAGCCTTTCCCACTAAGCAAAGGTTCAACGCATGTACCATGGTGGGGCAGTTTGGATTTCCAAAGGCTTCACATCTATGTTCAAACATTTGCATGAATGGAATAGGATCACTTGTTCCATTGTATTTGCCCATGATTTTGAAAATCTGCATGGCCATGTTTTTGGAGGAGTCACTGAGGCCGTGTGTGGGTACTCTTGTGGTTAGGACCTCATTTAGTCATTGGGCAACCCCCCTTCCTAGATTAGTGAAGATGTCCAAGGTTTGGGCATCTAGGGGTTGCAAAGGGTTGATATCTAGCACTTCTAAAGGTTTAGGACTTGTGGTAGTGCCGGAGGGATTGATGTGATAGGGGATGTAAAACCTGATGGTATGCTTGTTGTCAATATGGCTAATGGTATTGGGAGGTGCATTTGGGGCATGGATCTTAATGGCTCAAAGATTTCAGCCATTGGGTTCAGTTTGGGTGGGGGCCCACGTAATCCCTCTATCATTGCCATATCTTGACTTTGCCAATTGCTCCTTGATAAAGCACACATGTTTTTTTTTTTTGCTTTTTAGGTTTTCTTATAGGCCGTTACAGTCTTAGGAGGCTTGGCGCACCTTTCTCTGGGTCAAACGAGTCCGTTTGCCTTAATTTGCTTAGGCGCTAAGTGCACGTGAACGACCTCTTAGAGATATTTTTTAAAAAAAGTGCTACCATTGGTGTCCCAGATGGAAGACGAGATCTCAAAAGCGAATGTGAACGCCCTTAGGATGAACTTTTTTGGAAAAAGTGCATGCCAATAGCGTCCCAGATGGACGAGGAGGTCTCAAAATCTATTTTTCATTCACAATCTTAGTATGTTTTTTTTTTCCAAAAAGATTTTTCCTATTTCGCAGCCCGTTTTTAAAATGTGTTCCAAAAGGAATATGAAAAAACGATGTGTGAGAGAGTTGTAGTGTTTTTGGAGAACTACAACTTTGTCTCTCTGACTTTTTCACGATTTTGTCATTTTTACACACTCAAAAAGAATCCCGAATATGGTATGCAATCTTTTTCAAGCTATTTTGGGTAGTTTTTAGTACTTTTAGGCCCATTTTTTTTCTCAAATTTCGGGTCAAAGTTTGCGACTATTGGTCGGAGGCCAAAACGATGGATTTTCCCCCCCTCAGATGCTCAAGACTAATTTTGAAGAGCTCGATGCAGACTTTCTGTCGACGATGAGCATTAGAACGCGTTCATCGGTCTCCCAATTTAGGAGATATGAGCTTCTAAACAAGGCTATTTTCTGTACTCTTCCCCACCGCCGAGGACCCTTTTCACACCGTGAAAGTTAGGGACCTTTCATGACGTGAAAGTACATCTCACGTGTGAAAGTAATTTCACGTTTTTTTTGTGTGGAACTTTTTCACGTTGTAAAAGTAAGGGACTTTTCACAATGTGAAAGTGCATCTTACGCGTGAAAGTAATTTCATGGATTTTTTTTTAAAATGCCAGGGAGCTTTCATGATGTGAAAGTGTATGACCTTTTCACGTCGTGAAAGTGAGTATTTCACGATTTTTTTTTCCATGGAGAGAACTTTCATGACGTGAAAGTGCAAGATCTTTTCACACTATGAAATGGGGTATTCCAGAGATTTTTGTTTTGTTTTGGAGTCTAGAGGAAAATTTGAGTTTTCTTGTGGAGGGAATATTTTTTGAATTTTAAATTGGCTATATATGGGCATTTTTCCAAAAAGGTAAGTGAGAATAAAAAAAGTCAACACTTTTATGACACCCCCTTACACCCTTTATAAATGACTTCCAAAAGTGGCCATTTGCCAACTAAGGGGCATCTTTTCATTCAATGCTTATTAGTCTTAACAAGGTATGGAAAAAATGCTTAAGAATTAGTCAAAGATTAATCCTTTCCTCCTTTTGAATTAATCAAGAGTCCTTAATTAACCCTAAATCATCAATTACTCTACACCATTAAGCACATCATTAGATAGATCCTTGGATTGCTAAGCTTTGTGCTTAATCTAAAATGTAAATTTACTAATAATCAAAGATTAATTAAGCCCTTAATTTTGGTTATTTTCTTTATGCAAATTAGGCCAAAGAGAGCAAAAATTCTCTAATTGGTGAAGAAATTGATGCAA
This sequence comes from Cibotium barometz, assembly GCF_041138505.1. Lineage (NCBI taxonomy): Eukaryota > Viridiplantae > Streptophyta > Polypodiopsida > Cyatheales > Cibotiaceae > Cibotium > Cibotium barometz. Next base: position 35,680,614 of record NC_141088.1, on the reverse strand, counting down.
TTAGATATTTTGATACATCTAGATACTCCCAAAACACCCCAAAAAATTAATTTTGACACCCTACATGATTGATTTTGACCGTGAAAAACACATTTGTCTCTTGAACTACTGGATTAACTACCCCTTAATGAGAAAAACCAATCAATTAAGAAAGATTGATCAATTTTAAGAGTTTTAAAAATCCCTTCTCCTTTGCTTTGGGTAGCCCAATGACCAAAATGACACCATCGACCTCTCTGTCTCCCAGATGGGCCATGCCCTTACCCCTACCCCCCATTGAACAACTAACGCCCTCTGCTACCTCCACCGCACACGTTGGGAGATTGTACATGCTGCCTACTACAGATCCCCTTGGTGTGCGATGAGCTCCCACCGTACTCAAGGCAAGCCTCCTCATTCTCTACCAACAATGCCATCTATAGATGAAGGTTATACATGCCATCAACATCATGCAATTCGATGACTCACATGTGGCATTTCCATGGAATTCACCCCCGCTGTGGAGGCCAAGGTATTTTTCCACTCCGAAGGTCCTGACTACTTAACCTCAGATGAGGGCGACAACGATAACGGCAGAGGAGGAGCCCTAGGTACCCAACCCCCTCAACAACCACCACCCTCATCTCCCCCCATCGACTGCCTTCTCCCAACTCCTCTAACCCCAACACAAGCACAAGCACACACCCACCCCCACCCCCACCCGAAACCACAACACTAACTCTCTTCCCCTCATAGTCCTCTACACCCCCATCTTCCCACTCCACCTCCCTCACCAACTCCACCCTCACTTACCACTTTAACCCTTAACTTAGGCATGCTCAAAGCCATCACTGCTTTACCCTCAACATCGGCTAGGCCTCCCCCATTACTTACCGCCACCAGCCTTGCCACCATCACCTCGACACATCAGCAACCCCTTCATCGCCAACCAAAATCCCCTCCCCCCCACCCTTGGAAGAAGGAGAAATCCCACCACCACCACCACAATGTTAAATTTGCAGCAATGTGATGAGCTATGGTGGATTAAATGCTAGAATCAACATCATTAACAAAGAGATTAGATGATGATTAAGACGAGATTTGAGAAATTAATTGTGATAGCTTAATGTAGGCATGGATAATAAAAAACCAGCAAATTCTCATTAGGCCAATGCCTCAATTTATAGAGTTTACATCCAAGCATCTAATCCCACTGATCTCTCCTTGATTCACTCCACCTCTTTTGCTTGGAGATACTCTTTTGCTTGATTATCTCCACCTCTTCCCAGAATATCTCCACACATCCTAAATCTTCTCATGCTACCCTTTATTCTCTCCCAGTAGATACTTCTCACCTTTTCACAGCTTCTCTCTCATTTACAGATTCTCTTTTACAGCCTCTCAAGTGCTACTAAGGGCTTGTTCCCACACACACCCTATTCACCTATATATTTCAAAACCTCCCCTCAAGTGAATAATCCTAGCACACCTGGACCCTATACCAACAAGTTTCCCTCTTACTTGATAGTCTGCGAAACCAGTGCCTCAAGTCCCTAAACTCATAGTCCTTGACACACTCTCTCTCTCTCTCTCTATGTGTCCAAGGCTACTACAAGTGCCCGTGACCTTGACTAAAGTGCTCACACATACGTCTACCACATGGCCTAAATCATTGGTGGCTCAGAGGTGGTTTTACTCTATTGGGGCAAGTTACATTGGGTTGTGGGGTTTCTCTCTCTCTCTCTCTCTCTCTCTCTCTCTCTCTCTCTCTCTGAAAAGATGATCTGACTCCACTTCCTTAAGGGCCTCCATGAAGTTTGCCGATGTCGTTCCTTCTCCCCACTGGGTTTGGAGTAGCAGTCTCTTGCCATGTGTCCTGGCTTTCCACAGTTGTGGCAAGTGAAGGTCCTTCCTCCTACTCTGCCTCTTCCTCTTCCTCGTCCTCGTCCTCGAGCGAATCCTCCTTGGGTGAAGAATGCTTTTTCTTCTCCAACTGTTGAGTCCAGCCATTTTTTCTCTTTGACCTTGGTCTCTTGCTCTAGTAGAGCTCCTTCTATCTCGTGTGCACCTTAATTCAGGTATATTCTTTAAGGTTGCTACAATGTTTTCATATTCACCTTTGTCCACACTCTTCAGAAGCACTGCTAGGGCCTCATCATCTTCTACCTTCTCGCCAATGGCTGCCAGTTGTTGCTTAATGCTTTTATATTTGTTCAAGTGTGTGATTAAAGGTTCACTTTCCTTCATATCAAGTTTGTAGAATTGCATTAACACATTTATCTTCGAATTTTTTTGCTTGAGTGCCAAATAATTTATTGAGTTTATCCCATGCATCTTTTGCCCATTGTATCCCTGTGATGTGATGAATGATTTCATCATTTAAACTGAGTGCGATGAGTCCTAATTCTTTCTCATTCCGCCTCTTCCACTCATTTTTCCCACTCACCTCTAGGCATTCATCTCTTCCCTCAACTAGCCCCCATAGATTTTTTCTCATGAGCAAATACATGGTTTTTGTTTGCCATGTATAAAACTACTCCCCATTAAATTTGGCTATCTCTTGTGCCACCGTGCTCATGATCATGTGAAGGGGGTCTTACCTCTTGATCCAATTTCAAGATTCAAGGGCAGTGTCTACCCTTTTACAACTCAATCTGGTGTTTAGGTGATGATTACAACATATTTATCAGCATAAATTCACTAGAAATTACATAAAGCCAAGGGTAACAAATCTATACTGAATGTCTAGAGTATCAAACCATCTCCGAATTGCAATCTAAAGTTATAGGGATCTGTATCAGATACCTAATGGGGTTAATTTGACCCCTCAATTACACCAAAATATAGTGATTAGTGTGATTAATCATTGATTAGCAAAATAATCCTCTATTTTGTGTGCAAAAAATAGAGTATACAGGGAGTCCAGATCTGGGGCCTTAGAGTGCAAATGAGCTCAACTGCTTTCAAAGCCATCTCTCTCTCTCTCTCTCTCTCTCTCTCTCTCTCTCTCTCTCTCTCTCTCTCTCTCTCAGGATTAGTGTAACACTTGAATACTTTGTAACACCTTTTTGTCTCATAGACCCTAGTGGTATTTTGAAGACATTAATAAAAGTTTCTTTCTTTCTTGCTCTCTCATTCTTCTATAATTATAAAATAAAACTTTTTTATTAATTTCACTTACCCTCGTCCAAGTGTCTAGGTGTCATCTTCTTCCTCTAATTCTCTTGCAGTGGCTCCTTCCACTTCCCATGCCCTGTATATCAAGAATGGAATGAGGAGTGGCATCAGAAGAAGCTGGCTCCTAGATCCATACTAGCACCTCTGGCGTCTTGTGTGACTAGCCTCGATTGGAGGTAGTCGATGGTGTTCTTAATAAGGTATGCTATGGTACCTTCAATAATAGCCATGGAATAGTACAATATCAACCCTATGAATCTAGCATCCACCATAATTTTTGGAGCACCACCATGAGCAACCTTTTGGAACACCACAATGAGCAACCTTTTGGAAACATGACTACGTACAAGAGAGAGTGAGTGAGAGTGGAAGGAGAGGTGGAGAGATCAAGTCATGGTGTGTGGAAGCATAGACATGGATATAAGAGAGAGAGAGAGAGAGAGAGAGAGAGAGAGAGAGAGAGAGAGAGAGAGAGAAGTGAATGATAATACTCATACCATGTACAATGTATTTTAGGCACTATGGCCTTATCTTTTGACCCTTACTAAGAGGTGGTTCACACCTAGTGTGTGAGACTTACAATAAATAACCCTTCCACACTATTAAGACTCTCATTATTCCAACACTCCCCCTAGTGGTGAGATGCAAAAGAAGCATCATGTCACTGTAGAGAGGCGACTTAGCCATGTGCACCTCATGTGCCATGTTATTCTCTCAATCAACTTATGAACGAAGTTGAGATTACAGCTTAGTCACCCCTTATGACTCCTAATTGGGATAAGAATACATCTTCGCTTTTTATAACATCAAGGCATTCCTCCAAAAACATCCAAAATATTTAGATGGTGGGGCTAAACCCAAGCAAAGAACCCTTGACTCATACATAGATAAGATCAAGAAGTTGAGGAAGTCCCTCGGTGTTGGTGAAGATCCTTCTACAGCATTGCTTCGAAGCAATGGAAGCTTGGGATATCATTTTAGGCTCAGGAGCGCTAAGGCGGAGGACTCAGAATGGCACAAGTCTGAAGGAGAAGAGACATATTTTCATTGAAGCACAGGCTTCATCTTAATGCCAAAGGCTTATGCGTGAGAAACTCCCAAACTTTTAGGACTGCATATGCTTTAGGTTGATGATTTTGCCCATTTTGTAGAAAAGCCCCAAGTATCTAGGATGTGGATACTCTTGATCTGATGCAGACAACAATCTAGAAAACCTCAAATATGATGAGTATTGGAGTGATCAAGGAGAGAAAAAGATTACCATATGTGTGAAGATCTCCTTGTTTGATGTGGCACAGGTAGAAAATAGTGTTGCTATGTTGCTACTGACGTGGCTGTTCTACACATGTTGGTGGTGCTCATATGTCATAAAAATAACACAAGGTTGAAAGGCAATGCTAGATGGATGACGTTGTGTTGATGTGCATCATGTTGTTGTTGTTGACAATGTGCCGATGGCTTAGGTGAGAACTGTGCCCAAGTTTAACACAAAAACGGCCGGAGGGTACAGCCGAGTAGAGGAGTGGCTGGCCTGATTAGCGTGACTGAACTATTGTAGACTAGGTAAATGCAATGCATAAGAGATAAAGCCAAAAAGAAAAAATGCAAGGTGGAGAAGAAAACACACGTGGTAGCTATGGGTATATTAGCTATCACACATGGGACGAAACACAAGGATCACCTCGGCTCAAAATCAATCCACATGATGGGTGCAAGATAGAGATTGTGTGGAAGTCAAGCCATGGTGTGTGGAAGCATAAATAAGGATATGGAAGAGAGAGAGAGAGAGAGAGAGAGAGAGAGAGAGAGAGAGAGAGAGAGATGCAATAGAGCTCAAGTGTGAGAGAGATTGCACATGAACACGATGATTGTATTATAAATGATAATACTCACAGTATGAACAATAAATTTACAGGCACTAATCTTTTGACCCTTACTAAGAGGTGGTTCACACCTAGTGTGTACACACCAAAAGACTTAATAAGAGAGAGAGAGAGAGAGAGAGAGAGAGAGAGAGAGAGAGAGAGAAACATTTGGTGGATCGATTCTGGGTGGACAATTCAAAACGGGCGAGATTCATATGATATGGGTCCATAGGGGTGTCGTTAAGTGAGACAACTGACATTGCTAACTTTATGTGTCTTTTTTGGGGTGTTGTTGGACCCCCCTCTCTCTTCTAGTGTAAAGAGCTTCATCAACTTCTTCCGCTTCCTTTTTCTATAGTTACCTTCCTTCTCTCCTTCATCATCATGATATAATGAAGGAGAGAAGAAGGTAACTATAGAAACAGGAAAAGGAAAGAAAGAGGGTGAAGTGGAAGAAAATGGTGAGGCTAAAAAGGAGCTTTATCAACTTCTTCCATCCACCATGTCCTCCTCCTCCTGCTCCTCAGTCGTCATCGTTGTCATCATCATCTAATGAAGGAGATAAAAATGGCAAAAAAGGAGTAAGCTTCTTCTTCTTTGCCTTCCTCTTGATGTTATTCTTTCTTTTCTTCATTTGACTCTTACCTTCTTCCTCTTCTTCTTACCCTTTTTAATTCTCTTCTTCTTCTTATCATTGCCTTCCTCATCATCTTCTTTGTTATCTTTCTCTTTTTTCCCACTCACCCACTCTACATGATTGCAGATAATTTAAAGAGCAAAAATTTTAAGGTTATATGCTCGCTTTGGCAAAAAAGAAGGTATAAGACAAAGTACAAGCTAAGGTTTTAACCTTGAGACAATGGAAAATAAAGACCACACTAAAGACAAAAAAATGTGTGTTTTTTTTTTTTTTGGCTTCCTTTGTTTTGTTTGTTTGTCATCTTTCAAAACGACGGGTTTAGTGCCCTTTTTCACACTTTAACTAAAAAAACAAGATTTTTTTAAACGGCAGGATGCCCGTCAAAAAGCAGCCATGGCTGCAACACTTAGTTTTTTGCTTTTTGCTTTTTGGAAGCGACGGAGGTGCTTGACTAACGTATATAATGAAGGGCGCCATATCAATCAGCCATGGCGTCGACACTAAAACAGGAGCCATGGCAAGCATGGAGCTGCTCGGGCAAGCAGCAGGCAGCTGCAGGAGCGTACACGAAGCGCAGATCATCAAATGTGAAGATGAAGGGCGCCAAGAAGGCGACGATGATTAGATCGGCGTATCATGGTAATAATGACGCTTCTCATGAAGAGCCCTACCGCACGCTTGGTCTTCAGGCGGCGGGCGCGTCTCGGGAGGACATAAAGCAGGCGTACCGGCGGCTGGCGCTGCAGTTCCACCCGGACGTCTGCAAGGGCGACCACTGCGCCGCCCGCTTCATGCAGGTCACCCACGCCTACCAGAGCCTATTAATACACAATAATTACAACCGCCAATCTCCTCCTTATCCTGCATATGACTGTAATTATCACAATTACGAGTATTACAGCGAGCCCATGATGGGCGCTTATGATCCCTCGTGGGAGGACTGGGAGGAATGGATGGGGTGGGAGGGCGCCAACGGCAGCAGAGACTACTCCTCCCACATCAACCACGCTCTTTAATCACTTATTAAAAAACTCTAATTTACAGCTTAAATTGTATTAATTAATGGTGGGATACAAATCAATGGATCAAAAGGATCTCAATCCTTTCAATATAACTAGTATTCAACCCAGGCCTTGCCTTGTTTAGTTGTTTCGGTATGTAAAAGACATTAAGAAGAGAAACTACAGAATGGAAGCACGAATACAAAGGGTCAATCAAAGAGATTTTTTCTTTTTATTTTAAAGGTGAATCGCAATACAAAAAGTTAATGGAAAGGATTTTCTCCTCTTATTTTTAAAAAATCGAGATTTTTTTTCCTCCCCTCTCCTTATATCTTGCTTGTCCATGGTTAATATGTAATAGACAAGTGATTTTTTTTTTCCATGAGTGATCTCAATCCAAAAGAAATCACAATAAGAATACATATTCACAAAAATATTCCACTATAGCATACATGGCTATTTTAGATGCTTAGATCGGCGGTTTACCTAAGAAAAACTAAATAATGTCAAAGCCCAAGCGACGGTATTTTTTTTTGTCGATATTAGCGCTTAGATGAGTGCTAAAAATACTGGCACTAAAAATATTAGCGCTTAGATGAGTGCTAAAAATACTGGCACTAAAAATAATAAGAATTATTTTAACGCTTAGACTAGTGCTAATAATAATAAATTTTGTATTTTTATTCAAAAAATAAATAATAATAAATTTTTGATCTTTTTTCACACATATTTTCTTTCTTTAAAAAAAATTTAGAATGAGAGGATTTGTATTATTCATAAACTAACACTTTAAATTAAAAAAAAAGCTTTTCTAGAGAAGCTTAACTCATTGATAATCCTGAATGAAGTTGAAGAAGCTCTTGCTAATGAAGCTTGGATGAGTATGAAGAAAAGGTCAAAAACATCAAAGCTAATCAGGAGAGTCAGGAACAGGAATAGACAAAGGTCAGAAACCAGCTTGCACACATGTTTTCTTTCATTTTCTTTACTTGATCTATATCATAATGCATGAGAGACCTTATGCATTCATAAAAGCTCTTATGCATGCCTACAGTCCTTATGAGAGCTCTACGCTTGCACAAGAGCTCTTTTATACAAGCTTAATACATAAGCTCCTACATGCATAAGAGAGTATGGGGCTTGTTAACTTACCATCAGTTTGTAGGCTTGCTGACTTACCAATCGACTTGTAGGCTTGCCGGCTTATTGGCTTGCATGCTTTACCGAGACTTGTGGGCTTGCTGACTTATGAGCTTTAAGGGTTGTGGGTTTATCAGCTTGAAAAATTGCGGTCTTACCAACTTATCGTCTTGCGGGCAGACTTGCAGGCTTACTGGTTTGTGGGCTTGCGAAGCTGTCAACTTGTGGGCTTGCTAGATTGCAGGCTTACTGGCTTGTGGACTTGTGGAATTGCTAGCTTGTGGGCTTACATATTTACTCACTTTAAGGGTTGCACACTTGTGGGCTTTAAGGGTTACACACTTGTAGGCTTACTGAGACTTGTGGAATCATCGACCAATTTATCTACTTTTTTACTAATGGCTTACTAGCTTGTGGGCTTATTGTCTTACCAATAACTTACTGACTGGTTTTTTGTGTGCTTGCATACTTTTCATTTTGTGGGATTACCGATGTGAGCTTACTAGTTTTTGTGGTCTTGTGAGCTTGTGAGCTCACGAACTTACCGGCTTGCAGACTTAAATGCTCAACACTAGCTTGCGGGTTTACCGACACATTACCATGCTTACCAGCGTGTGGGCTTGCTAACACTACCGCTTACCCACTTGCGGGTTTGTGGACTTTGGGTTTGTTGTGTGGACTTGCTAACTTATAAGGCTTGTGGACATTGGGGTTACTATGTAGACTTTTTGGCTTACAACTATTAACCCTATTTTGGGCTTAACAAAGGCACTTCCTATTACACATAGAATTAGCCCAATAAGAACAAGCGGGCACTCAAAAAGTTGTATATATTATGAAAAAAAGATTAATAAAGCCCTTGAAACATTATACCCCAAAGAGGATCTGAGATAGAAAAGGGAATTAAACATTCCAAAGCCAATTCAAGAACTAAAGGTAGACTTCTAGCCTTGGAAAGACTCACCTGTTTGGGAATAAGTCAGTCACCCCACTGACCACACTACATCAGCTCTGCAAGTGTTAGAACCAGAGATTGTGCTTAACAAGATTGAGGAGTGGTGTATGCATCGTTCCTACCCCCATATTTTAGTGAAAAATGGATGCACATATTATTAACAGTAGATGTATTCCCTAGTCAAGGAACCAAGTACATGGATTTGGGAGCAATGTTGCACATTCACTTTGACAGAGTTGGGATTGTTGCTAAAATGTTAGAAACAAAGGTAACAACAACCTTTGATAGTGCAACATTTCCAAGAGGAAAGCACGTAAGAATATGGCTAAGGTGAAAGCACTACCAAGTGAGACGTAACAACATGCTACGATGCCAATGAGTAGATGCACAGTGGTTAAGATACATCGAGGCTACAAAAGTGCATGAAGAATTCTCCAAAAATTGGGATGAAGAGCTTGAAAAGATTACTACCTTTAGTAAGACACAAGAGGACCCAAAAAAAGCTGAATCGCGACTTTCTAAATTAGAAAAGTATAAGCAGTACAAGGCCTTGGTGGCTAAGGTAGAGTGAGAAGCCAAGAAGATATTGGCCCAAAATAAGGCCGAGGAATATAATGTATTAACCTATGGGAAGTTCTTATAAAACATATAAAGTGGATAAACGGATAGTTGTCCTCCTTAGAGCCCAAATGCTCTAAGGAGGAGCAAGATGAAATCCAGACCTGTTGAAGTCAAAGAGATAGACTTAGTTGAGCCTAGAGAGGAGCCCACAGCAATGTTCATTTCTAAGGACCTAACCCTTAAAGAAGAAAGGGAATTGGTTGAGTTATTAAGGATTATTTTGCTTAGAAATACATGGTATAACGGGAGTACTACCAAAAGTGATACAATGCATGATCCCTATAATTAAGGGATCAAGGCCAACTAGGCAAAGGGCTTATTGAAGAACCCCAAGTATTTTGCTATTGTGCAAGAGAAAATTGATAAACTTATTGCAGTAGGTTTCATCTACAAAATTGAGCACATTGACTGGGTATCACCCATTGTCATTGTGCTGAAGAAAAATGGAAAGTTATGAGTGTGTGTAGACCTAAAAAAGGTCAATGCGACCACATGTGAAAAGATTACTACTTGTTGTTGCTGCCATGTACTAAACATGTGTTAGAAAGAGTAGATGGCAAAGAAGCTTATAGCTTCTTCGATGGCTTCTCTAGCTATAACCAAGTGTCTACGCACGTGAGGATTAATACAAGACAATTCACGATGATGAGAGGCATGTTTGCCTATCAGGTTATGCCCTTTGGACTAATCAATGAACTTGCTACATTTCAACTAATGTACATAGCTTTCAAGGACTATCTACAAAAATGGCCAAAAGTTCTTATTGATGTATGTTGTGGGGCTAAAAAGGTATATGTTATGCCTACATGTATGATGGAAGAGCAAGTATTTCTAGGAAGATTGTGGATCGCTGCATTGGATTGTTCCATACAATGGAGGGAGTAGACTACTCAAATGCAAACTAAAGATGGCCAAAACAAGGTACCCTTTTGGTTTTGAAGTCCGGAACAAGATTTGACCTCGACAATGACTCTAGGGAGTTCAAGCTCCAAAGATGATTTGATAAGTTAAGGGATCAAACAATAGGGAGACAACAGGGATATGCTAGTTAAGGCAAGAGCTCCAACAGTTCCCAAAAGTAGCATATCATCACATTAGCAAACAAGGAAGAAATGGGTGCTCTAGTAAACCTTCTGAAGGCACAAGGTTACTATAAAGGAAGTAAAGAGGTTTGGCAAAAGGGATATAAGTCTCTACCATAAAACCAAAAGGAGCGATGCCACCAACATCTTCATAAAGGACGTGAGCAAGCTAAACCAAGTCAAAATTGTTGGGTGCTAAGAGCAATTCTAACCGCATAAGGATAATATCAAGGTGCTACATAAATTTAGATACAAAAAAGCGTACAAAAGTTAGGGCACCAAAAAACACCAAAGGTCAAGCAAAAGTAGAATGCACAAGTCACTACCAATAAAGGGGGAAAGGCCACTGAAGTAAGCAAGCAATGGTATGGAAACAAAAAATACAAGTATGATCTTGTCCCATTGATGAACAAGTTGAAATGAACTAGAAGGAACTAGCTGAACTAGAGCTTTCAAAAGGGAAGTAACATGACAAGGGTAAGTGTAAAATTGAGGAGTAAACTACCATGGTCCCCGTCATTGATCGAACAACTAGATTTATCTAGTGGTTGAAAGAGGAAATGTAAAACTTAAAAAAGGGAACTAGAAGATCTCCAGCATAGTATCCTTTTGCAAGTAGGTGAGGAAAGTCTACCATAGATTAGAGGGGGAGAAACTCAAAGCTTAGAGCAATTCCTAAAAAGGGGGTTAGACTAATTTAGTCAAGCTATGACATCCATAAGGTGGTTCCAAGTGGAGCAAACTCATGCTAAAAACAACTAAAGGTCACAATCTATGAGGTCATGGGTATAAAACCGTGGACCACTGGTCAAACATGAAAAACCAAGAGATACTCATGGTAGTTAGTAACTTGAGTTTTTCATGCCCAAAAAAGGCATCCAATAAGCAAGAAAGACATACCCAACATAGGTCCAGTAGGGTTCCAAGACACAAGAAATCACCTCAAAAGATAAAAACTCAAAAGATTTCTTTTGATGTTGATGTGTCCGGGAGAGCTTGCCTTTATAGCCCCGTCTAAAGCACACCACCATGGGGAGGAAACTATCACCAGCACCACAACCTAGAAAAAACACCAAAAAAGGACACCAACACTCCCAATTGTGACATCCCTTGCTGACACAATTGAATACTTCAACACCCTCCCAACCTCCCCATTCAGTCCAACAACCTACTCAAACTATCCTCTTAGGTCAGCTCTCTCACCTCCAGTACCTCTTATCTTCTAACTAAGAACCCCTCCTAACCTTAGCTGACTAAGAACCCCTCCTAACCTTAGCTGACTAAGAACCCCTCCTAACCTTAGCTGACTCCCAGCAACAACTGATGAAAATGGCTTCTAGTTGCCAAAAAACTGGCTATAAATTGCCTCCAAATTCCTCGACTTGTCCCCAATCAGAAATCCATCCTCTAGTCTCCCAAAATTTCCTCCTAGCCTCAAAACCTTATATCAGAGCCTCTCAAAATTCCTCGACTTGTCCCCAATCAGAAATCCATCCTCTAGTCTCCCAAAATTTCCTCCTAGCCTCAAAACCTTATATCAGAGCCTCTCAAAATCAGGCAACTGCCCCTAGTTGACCACTATAGCTGACAACAAACTCTCCTAGTTGCCACAAACAAATAAGATACTAACTGTCTACTTGCTTCCAAATTCTGAAGGCTTACCTCAATCCAAAATGGGTCCTCCTGCATCTTTCATAATCCTCCAGCGTCAACGGAATTTATAGCCACAATACCTAGACCTTCCTGGATAATCTTCCGACCTTGTTTCGATCTTTCTTTGAACTTCCACTTGCTGAGTCCTACCTCGGAAATTTGGCCACCAAAACCGTTTGCCTTAGAAGCCTACAATAAATTAGACTCTTCCCAAAATGTCTTCAGACACACACAATTAACTCTTTGTTGACTATAGCTGGCACCCAGCTCCCTCCGAATTGATTGTCCCCAACCAATCAACTAAACTAATCCAATGGATGCAGGTATCCTCTCCTCTAAGTTAGCTAGCACCTCTAGAGCCTCAAAGCTCTTAAACCAAGACAAGACCAAACCTTAGAATCTCTGACAACAAGTGTCTCACTGTTATGGCTTGCCCTAACCCCCCTTGAAACATATCCAACAAGAGATTACCTGGTGAACTGCAACTGTCGTGAGGATCTTTCCAATGGCTGAGCTCATAACCCTTGAGGTCTCCAAGCTCTACAACTCCTTGAGAAGCAATTCCACTGCGCCTCCCATGAGCGTTGTCACACCGCCATGTTGCACTATGGGTACTCATCCCTCCTCTCACCTCACTTCACGGACACACTCACTAGCATGCATTAGGGAGAGAGATTAGCAAGAGGATTACCAAGAGCAAGACTCAATTGCACAATGGGAGAGTATGTTGTATTATGAGAGATATTCACTTATATACATGGCCATAAGTGTTCACACTCACTTATATACATGGCCATAAGTGTTCACACTCACTTAAACTGGGCCGTTCGAGCACTTTAGGTTGCTATTACAATGACTATTATCATGATATATCCATAAAGTACATCACTTGGGACTTCATCCTACATGCTACCACATGCTCTTGAAGCAAGAATTGCCATAAATACTCCATCACACCATTACGGGCGCCCATCCAAGTTGTAGCTTTGGACACCATTACTTAATATCTTGAATATATGACCCTTTGGTGTATCTACCTTGACTCCTTGATGTAAGATAATGGTGGTAGCTCTTGTTAGCCCTAGGAATGGGTTAACACTCAACGTTGCCATAGAAACCCTGTCAGACCACAAAGTCTTTTGGTTGCTGAGACAGATGTCCTCTAACAGACCTCCAATCGTTAGCTGAGACTCAAAATCACTTCCCCTCAACTCAAATAAGTTAAATCAAGGTCCCTATACCATCAGCTAATTATATTCTGACCAGCTGACTATGGGTTGACCCCTACACAAGCTAACTCACCCAGAAGAGACTCAACCAAGGTCAACTCTTCTACCTAAACAACACTGATTGAACCAAAAAAAAATAAAAGAACTCTTCAATTTCCACATAACTTGACCTTCTGTGCATTTTAAGAAAGCTGTGCATCTCACAACAACGAGACAACAACAGACCCTGAGAATTGGGAATTGAGTAGATGAGAGAAAGAGCAATAGATCAAGAGAACTCTCACACAAATAACCTCAACAAAAACCAAACCTATATTGTCAACCCTATTAAGATCAACAATGACAATAATATTTGCAGCAACATCTTGTAGGCTTTAACCATCCATCCAATATAAATGGAAATTATTTTGAGTAATCCTTGATCTAATCCAAGTTCCAATAGTGATGCAACCTGAAAGGTTATGGGACACCACTTTCCACACAAAACCCTCTATCACCTCTGCAATCCTTGCTTTAGAAAGATCTGAGTCTCCTCTAGTAGTCCCCACATTGCCTTCTTCTCAAAACAAGCCAATTGACTTCCAACAAGCTACACAGCAAACTTCCCAACATCAAACTAGCTTCTTTCGCCCCTCTCTTCTTCAAAAACAAAAGCTCTCGTACATCAACTTTCTCTCCTTTTTGCCTCTTGACGCAATGTGCAATATCTCCATGCATACCTCAACTACTCTACCCAGTCTTGTTAGCTATTCTCCATGTAATAGTCCTCCCTCCACCTAATAGCAGCTAATAACAACTAGTTCACTAATGCATAGATATCCATGAAACAATATTCAATCTTCTAAGGTTCCTAACCATACCCGATTTGTTTTTCCTTTATCTTAGGGTTAGGGTGGACACCTCCATTGAGCATATCCCTTGGGCCACAAAAAATCCTATAATATTTTTCTAGACCCCCCATGGTGAGAGCATTTATGCTTAACCAGATGCTATGGACTCATTGAAACACTCCTCAGTAAACAATGCAACCAAGTTCCAACAAGCTTCTCGAAGTTCTTCTGCAGTAGCTTGATTAACAGGTAGGCTTACATGCACTATCTCTGAATCTTTTTGAACTATCATGATTCTGCACCAACATGGCTTTAGCCTATAGCCATTAACTCTTTTTGAATGGAACTCATCATCCAAATCTACAAGCTAATAAAGTACCATGTTATTATACCTAAGCACCAAATCTCCCTCTTTGATGCCTTTATCCTGAATATTTTATTAAAAGTTCAGCTCTACTCATCTAAGCCCCCTTCCTAGTGTTTTAGAAGAAATTGTAAACTGGGAATTTCAACTTCAATGGGCATCAGGGCTTCTTTCCCAAAGACCAGGTGGTAAGGTGAAAACTATGTAGCTATCTTCATAGCTGTTATGTAAGCCCACAAAGCTGAGGATACATGCAAGTCCCACTGTTTAGGATGCTCTTCCAAACTCTTGGTTAACATGGTACACAACTCTCCATTGAATCTCTCTACCAGCCCATTACACTATGGATAGTAAGGTGTAGAGAACCTATGAGTGATATGCATCTTCTGCATAAGCTCATGTACAATTTGTCCTCTGAATCCTTGCCCTTGGTATGTCAAAAATTCTAATGGCATACCAAATCTTGCACAAATGTCCTCAAAAACAAATCTGGCCACTTCTTTAGTAGTAATACTCTTCACACATCTAGCCTCAGCCCACCATTTGGTCAGATAGTCCACTCCACTCAAGATGTAAGTTTTACCCCTAGCAATTGTGGGTAGAGGACCAATTACATCTAAACCCCACTTTTCAAAATCCCCATATGATACAATGGTTTTCCTTAACTCATGATGCAGCACCTTCCTACCTTGTTTCTGACAAGGCTCATAGCATTTTTACCAATGATAAATATCTTTTCTCAAATTGGGCCATACATAACATCATGTTGTCAAAATCTTCCTTAGAGTTAGCCTCAAGACAAAGTGCCCTCCATAGACCCCTTCATGGAAGGAGGCCATAATGGCAAAGATCTCCTCCCTAGTTAGAACTCTTCTCATAATCAAATCCTTGCCTTTCATGTAAAGTTGATCATTTACAATAGTGTATTGCACGGCCTTCCTTATGAAACCACATCTCTGTTTTTGGATAAGCTTGAAGGTACAAGACTTGTGTGAAAATTTTCTTCAATTTCTTGTAAATTCTCTCTTCCAACATAGCTGGGGTGTGCTACAATCATGGCATATACATCCAAATCCTTGCCTAACTCCCATTTTGCTAATGCATCTACAGCTTGGTTTAGTTCCCTCCTCTTCACATGTTGAATGTGTACCTCTTGAAATCTCTGCAACATTCTTCTTATTTGAAAGCACCATTCTTTCAAATTGGGGTTCTTGGCCTTTTAGATAATTTGAAGTTGCCTGATGACCAATAAGCTATCTCCTTTGATGACAAGCCTGCTAATTCTTCTCTTAAGACACTGTTGAAGTCCATACTCTAAAGTGGCGTACTCAGCTTCATTGTTGGTCTTCACTTGCAACTTAATCCCTTCTTGACATACTACTTTACCTTCTGGATCCAACAAGACTACACCTTGGCTGGCCACTCCTGAGCTTATCTTGCTCCATAAAAAAAAATAGAGTAAAAGCATTTGGCAAACCTGCTTTAGGGTCCTTCCACTTGGGTACCTTCTTCTTCATCATCACTGTTTCTTCCTTCAATACCAAATGATTCTATCTGTATGTTAAGATATTTGCTAGTGTAGCTCTTGTGCTATCTTCCACCATACAAGTGAATTGAAACTCTTGTAGCTTAACCAATCATTTAGACAATCTCTTAGATGAAAGGTTAGATTGAATCAGATGAGGAAGTAGAGAGTAATGGGTCAATATAGTGAAAGGCTTTGGAAGTAAATAAGGAACACTACAGCCACCATTACTACCTCTACTTCAAAACTAGTCCTTTCTCCTAATGTCTTTGTTCTGCTAACAAAATATACTGGCCTCATGTAGGAATGCTCCCTTCCCTGCTGTAAAAAGTACATGGCATCCACACCCACACTAGTATTTACATTAAACTTTTTACTCTAGTCAAGGGGGCATGACCACTTGCAAAGTGCTCAGAATCTCCTTAACCTACAAAAGTCTTCTTCTTCCTTGTCTTGCCACAAAAAGGGATCCCTTTGCGATGCCTATTACAATGGATATAAAGCCTGAGACAAAAGATAAATGAATCTGGCAAGGTATCTTACCTTATGTGTAAAGCTCAGTTAATTGTTTTACATTTTGAGGTGCCTCCAATAAGAGCAAAGCTTCTACTTTTGCAAAGATCTGCCTCAATCCCATTATCAGAAACCACCTTTCGAAGTAGAGTTACCTTGGCCTAAGCCAAATGACATTTGTCAGGGTTTAGCTGACCACCCAGATCATCTAGCCTTTTCAAAGCCATCCTCAACTTCTCACAATGGAGCCCATTTCCATTGAAGATATAGAAATCATCAATAAATACTCTGATGAAGGACCCCAAATAGGGCTCAAACACCAGATTCATAAACCTTATTTGGAAGGTAACAGGAGTATTTGTAAGCCCAAAGGGCATAAGGGCCCTGTATGCAAAACACCCCCATGGGGCAATGAAGGTGCTTTTCTTCTAATTCTCTGGGGCAACTGAAATTTGAAAGTATCCTGAATATCCATCACAGATACTATATCTCTCATGTCCAGCTACACTATCCAAAATCTCATCTTGGAAAGGTAGTGGATAATGATCTCTCTTTGTTACAACATTCAGAGGCTTAAAGTATACATAGACTCTCCACTTCCCATTCTTCTTTGGAGGTATTACAGCTAGAGATGCCCACTCAAAATTATCAAATGGGAAGATAAACCCTGCTTTCAACAGTTTATTCACCTCCTCTCTCAATACCTGCTCTCAATACCTGGTATTGCACAGCTCCTAATATTCTCAATCTCTGCACAACTGGTTTAGCCTCTAGCTTCAACTGCATCTCATGTTGCACTGTTGACACCCCCCTAATGACAAGATCTGGAAACTACTAAAACATATTCAGATACGCTTTCCTCTCAGCCTTAGCTAGATCCTTGGCAAGCATTTTCTGTAAGAATTCTTCCTTTTCTGACTGTACTTCAACTTCAGTTCTCAGCTTCTCCCCTTCCTTTGCACACAGCTATAGAGACATGCACATGAGGTCAGAATCTAGCTCCAGCAGTAGTTCAACCTCCTCCCCATCATCCTTTGAGCTATCCTCCTCTACTTCTTCTGAGTCCTTTGTGGAACTGGTTACTTCATCTTCATGTTCAGAGGTACTACTCTCTGGAATCAATTCTCTCCCCTTGGCCATGTCATATTTGACTTATTTCCTAGCAGGCTAATCCAGACCCAAGTTAAGGTTTCCTCTCCACCAATCTTGTCCTACTCTCATTGCTATCAACCATGGTTTTTCCAAAATTAATGGATAAGCTTATGCCCTTGTTGGCATCACATGAACGTCTAGCTCAGATTCCTACCTAAGAATGGTCACCTACAGCTTCTTTACCACTCCCAAACATTTGACTTTTGCAATATTTACCATTCTAACTCTAAACTCAAAAGGTGCACTTACCTTCAGCCTTAAAGCTTCCATAGTCTACTGGGTCATTACACAAACTTGGGCACCACCATCAATATACACTTTGGGAACTTTAAATTTGTTCACCCATGCATCCATGATAGGCAGATAATCCTTATCTCCTTTAACACGCACTACATTAAGCTGACCTCCTTTCTTCCTGGAAACCCTTGTGCAGACAAGATTACTCCATGTTCTTCTGAGTTTAGGGCACAACTGCAAGAGCTGGAGACTGGGCCCCTTCTGTTGGAGATCCCTCATCAAATCATACCCTTCCTCCTAAGAGCCCCTAAAGGAAAATCTTGCATTCCAATACACCTTTTGGGCCTACTCTTTTTCTTACCCTCTTTGAATCGGTCCTCTACTTGCTTTCCCTTCTTCCTGGATGGTCCTGCTTCATCTTCCACATCTTATTGTAGCATTAGAGACCTCCACCTTGGTTTGCAAAATTGTTGGTAGCCGCCCTGTGTGTGGACAACTTAGAGATCTTTTATAGTGTTGGATAACATGTCAGCTTCTTCATCCATACCAATTAGATTAACTTCATCTTGTCTAGGCTCATTTACCAACCGTTGGCTGAACATGAGGTCCCTATGGATTTGGAATCTCCTCTTCCTTCCTGATATCTTGCCTTTCGTCCCTCCTAGGTGCCAGAGGATACACATATCATCCCATTCACTTGGGGTAAGGACACTGAGGAGAGATATGACCCCTCTCCATACAATTGAAACACTGGACATTCATGTTGGGTCCTCCTCTTCATTTGCCTCTCATTCCTTCTCTATCTCCTGCCCTAGGGGCATTTCTACCTCCTTGTAACAAACTCAGAAACCATGCAAAAGCGTTAGAAAGGGTTTCAAAGTTAGTAGGGTTAAGAGGCATATAGAGTATGAGGGAAAAAGGATAAAAGGACCAAATATGTGGGAGATCAAAGCAAATCAACACAGCATGAAATGTTAAATGAGTGTATGTATAATGGTGAAGTAATCCAATACAAGAGGCCCTTTGATGTGAGGTGACTCTAAGTAGTAGACGGGCGAGGAAGCAGAGACAAAGTCGAAGCAAAATGCTCGATCGATGACGAAGGCTCGCATCGAGGATAGCTCCGTGAGGAAGTATAATTAAAAGGCTGAAATGTCAGAACTAAAGTAGATGCAGGTGTGTTGTTGAATATTGAAGGAGCCAAAACAATGCAGGAGTAGAGCCGATAATGAAGATTTTTATTTTTGATGAGGTACAACCGGGCAACTGCAGTGTGCAGAGGGGGTAAAGCCGACAGTTGGTTGGTGTGGATGATAAAGGAGCACTGTTGTACCTATTGAACGAGTAGACTCGATGGAGATGATGTATCGAGATGATGATGTATGTTGGGTAGAGGCACCGACTGAATACAGGATGATCTACGAAAGGCGCTGACTGGATATAGGATGATCTGGGTGCTGAATAATGGCGTTAATAAATATGTGATTGGTTGCACGGCTACCTAAAGTGCAGCACTGATGCATTGAGTTGGTGTATATAATGGTTGGAGCAGAGCACCGGTTACACGTTGGACAGTTGAGTTGATGTAGACGATCACTATTCGTTGACATTGATCATGTGTGATGGCACGTTGATTATCAAGGGCTCGTTAGCACTTGGAGTAGCAATTGGCTATCACACAACCGACCAACATAAAAAAGGCATTTTTAGATAATATATGAGGCCATTAATCCTACCCTTTTCGGCATGTAGTCGCACCTCGGGGGATTCACTCACAAAATAAAGGGGTATCTCACCTGCTGTGTGTGCATGAACCTCAAGAAAACTCCCTATATATGATGCTCATAAGATGATAACACCCCCCTATTTAAGCTTATAAGGATACCTTAAAAAATGAGTATGTCACACCTCCCCTTCCTTATATCTATGTTTTTTCTCTGGAATTTACACACCCTCTCTCCTTAGATTAAAGTATGTTACTTTGAACCTTATACTGAACATAAGTACTTCATGGATGCTACCAAGAAATAGATGTTAGAGGTACTAGAGGAAATCATCACTGTAAATCACCACAACCTACTTGAATCATTATTAAAGCATGTTGTGATCATTTCTTGATATCATTAGATCATTACCATACATGCACCATGAAAGTTAAGTACTACCGAGGCCCCCTCCCCCTAACTTAAATTTAAGATTTAGTATTCACCTAAATACATGGCCTTACCTCTACCTTATAGGCTTATGCCACACTAAAAAAAAATCCCTGCTTGTACACTCATATGATATCATAAGTTTTCTAAGAGTGAATTCCCCGGGAGTCGCACAATCTCTCTCATGCCAAAAGGGGACCATGAGGAGAGAAGAAAAAGAAGATGGTAATTGGGTGAAGAGGAATAGGACAAAGTATTTAGCTTTGGTTGTTGTGGGTGTAGATCATGTGCTCTTTGTCTTTTGTAGAGTCTTTTGAGTTTGGACTGTACTAGATCAATGCCATAATGCAAAGGGTTTTCACATGCATGAATGCCCATATGGGTTTTCATTCATATATGTGCCCAAAAAAACAAAGAATAGATGCGATGCAAAGGGTATGAAAGATGGTAAATGCTATGCAGCGGGCTTTCACATGAGTAGTGCCATCATGAGGTTTTCACTTACTTATGTGCCATGTACAACAATGAGAAATAATCTAGAGGGTGAGGTGGTCCCCCTCTCAAGATGTTGAAGGTGATGGTGGAGGAGTGATGCCGATCCGCTCGCAAGACCCTTGAGGATAGGTTGATTGTTGATGGACTTTGTAAGGATGTCAGCATGGTTGTCTGCCACCATAGGAATGTACTGGAGCCTGATAGTACCAAGCTCAACAAGTTACCTACTGCTGGTAAAGTGAAAATGAACACCAACATGCTTGGTACGATTAGAAAAAATAGGATTGCCGGGGTGACATCAATCGCACTTTGACTGTCGACGACGAAGATGGTAGAAGCAGTGTCCATGGGAACGCGCATCTCCTCAAGAAGCTGACAAAGATACGTAGCCTCAGTGGTGGTGTCATAGAGGGCCCGGTACTTGGCCTTAGTTGAAGAATCTGCAATGGTATCTTGCTTCTTACTAGACCAAGAGAAAGGACCAGATCCAAGTGAGCATAAATAACCACCATGAGAACACCGGGAATTAATATCACTAGACCAGTCGGAGTCCATTTAACCACGCAAGTTGATCCCATGACTGTAGTGAAGTCCAAACATATAGGTACCCGCTAGATAGCAAACAACCCCCTCATCTAAACTCCAATGTGGCTCCTTGTTGGGAGCATTGAAATACTAACTTAAAATGTCCGATGTGTAATAGGAAATGTCAGGTCTAGAGTTAGTGTGAGCCATATAAGTTTCCCAACCACTTGGCGGTAGGCTCACTCTTCATGTGGCAGAGTCCTCTTCCTTTGAAAGTTTGATGGTTGGACCTAGTGGGGTATCCACAGGGATACAACCATCATGAAAATAGGAAGTAATGAGTTGAAGACAATACTTTTGTTGTGACACAAAAATACCATCAAGATGTTGGACCACCTCCATGCCAAGGAAATATGAGAGAAGACCAAAATCAGTCATCTCAAACATTTGTCTCAGCTGTGCCATAATATTAGCCACTTTGGCTTGATTTGAACCAAAGATGAGAAGATCATCAACATACAACACTAGGTAGCACACCATTCTCTAATCTGTGTGGATATAGATATTGGGATCATAGTGGGATGGTTGAAAACCTTGAAATTTGTTGATGATGCGATGATACCACACTCGAGGGGCTTACTTAAGCTCGTAAAGAGCTTTATGCAAGCCGAAGACATATCTCCTCATGCCTGGGGAGGAGCGGGAAGCCCGAGGTTGGTCAACAGAGGCTTCCTTCATAATCTAGGAAGGCACTCTTGACATCCAGCTGGTAGACTGGCCAT
Source organism: Cibotium barometz (assembly GCF_041138505.1). Taxonomy (NCBI): domain Eukaryota; kingdom Viridiplantae; phylum Streptophyta; class Polypodiopsida; order Cyatheales; family Cibotiaceae; genus Cibotium; species Cibotium barometz. Next base: position 35,658,696 of record NC_141088.1, on the reverse strand, counting down.
TTGTGGTGTGCAACTAGATTGAGTAAGAGACGGATGGTCATCATTCAAGCTATAGTTGCGAAGGTCTTATCGAAGTCAATGCCTTCTTTTTTATAAAGGCCTTGCATGACAAGTCGGGCTTTGTACTTATCCAAGGTACCATCGGTTGGTGTGGCAAATTCATTTGGTTCCAATGACCTTCTTATGACGAGGGGGATCCACAAGGGACCACGTGCCATTATGATCAATGTTTTCAAGTTCTTGCTCCATAGCCTGTTTCTAGGATAGTTGTTTAATTGCCTCTTTTCACGATCTTTAGTCATCATGTGCCACATAGTTTGCTAAAAAAACAGAGGCAAATGAGGCACGCGGATTGAGCCTAGTGGACCGCTGACGAGGACCAGTCCAAGGGGGTATCGCTGGGAAGCATGCCTAAATCCCACATGGTCTGTTGGTACCAATGGGGTAAAGGGTCCCTAGGTGGCTATCAAGAGGAGGAAGGCTCCTAAAGTGGCGAAGTAATAGTCAACTGATTGGGTTTATGTGGCACAGTTGGAGATTCTTGATCGGGTGGTATGGGCTGCAAAAGGTGAAGTCAGTCCCGCTCATCAAAGACAGTGTCTCGAGACGAATGAAGACTTTATTCAATCTTGCCCCTTCCGTCATTCAAAGTGTGTGTGTAAGCATAACATCCAAAGACACGAAGATGGGAAACAGATGGTTTCTCTCCATAAAATGCCTCAAATGGGGTCCTGTGAGGGACAACAACTGTGGGGCAATGGTCTAGAGGGTACACCATAGTGTTAACGGATTTTGACAAAAGGTGTTCAAGCAGCTCTGCTGCAAAGAGCATCGAGCGTGCCATATCCATAATGATATGGTTCTTGCACTCGACCACTCTAATTTGTGAGGGGGAGTTGGTGGAGGTGAGCTGGCATCGAATGCCGTGCTCTTGCAAGAACTCAACAAATCGATGGGAGATAAACACACCACCATTGTCCATGCAAGCAATCCCAAAATCGAGACACCCATTTGGTTAGTGACTAACCGAACCCACGTGGTAAAGTATTGGAAGGCATCTGATTTATGCTTTAGGAAATACACCCACATGTACCTCGAATAATCATCTACAATCAGTGTGTAGTAGAGTGACATGTTCAACGAGGGGATTGGGCAGTGTCCACTCAAGTCGAAGTGAATCAACTTGAGGATTCCCTAAGCACAATGAGTACCATGTTGTGGGAAAACGATGAACGATGTACTAACCCATTTGGCATGGCTTGCATACATCCTTGGTTAGTTTAAGACGAATGCCTTCAACCAACTAGTCTCTAGACAACTCATAGAGTGTCATAGGGCAGGTGATCATAGCGATAGTTCCATAGTTGTTCAATGTCTGAAGGAGATTTGGTCACATAGGCATAAACTTGATGAAACTTAGAACCCTCAAAAAATGGCTCAGATAGAAAGGTAGACATCTGATATAAGCCATCCTTCTATGCTTGACCTCGGGCAACAACGAGACTAGTAGTCTCGTTGTTAACCCATTCCTAGGGTTAACAAGATCTGCTTATCTTATATCAAGGAGTCTAGGTAGATACACCAAAAGGTTAAACATTCAAGATATGAAGCAATGGTGTCCAAATCTATAGCTTGGATAGGCACCCGTAATGGTTCATTGGAATACTTATGGCAATTTCCATTTCAAGAGCATGTGGTAGTAAGTTAGGATGAAGTCTCAAGTGATGTACTTCATGGATATATTATGAGAGTAGTCATTGTAATAGCATTAGGCTTCTTATGAGCGTAAAGTGCCTGGCCAGCCCATAGTTTGAGTGTGAACACTTATGGCCATATGTATAAGTGAATATCTCTCATAATACAAGGACTCTCTCATTGTGCAATAGAGTCTTGCTTTTGCTAATCCTCTTGCTAATCTCTCTCTAGTATATACTAGTGATTAAGTGTGTGTGAGTCAAGTTACGTGAGAGGAGGGACGAGTACACGTAGTGCAACGCGACGATGTGACAACGCTCGCGGCGGCGACGGGAGGCATAGTGGGATTGCTTCTCAAGGCATTGTAGATCTTGGAGACCTCAAGGGTTACGAGCTCGGCTAGGGGAAAGATCCTCACGACAGTTGCGGTTCACCAGGGAATCTCTTGTTGGAGGGGGGTTGGTGGGTGAGCCATAACATTTTTGGTGCCATTGTCGAGGAATCATCCCTTGGCTTTTTCCATCATTTTCCTCTAATCTATGCATTAACGATTGCCCATTGTCTTAATAAATGGTTTTCCAGGAAAAAGATGTGGTTTTGATGGTGATTTATGTGTGATTTGGTGTAGAATAGCTCTCTTTTTTGTTTTATAAAAGAATGCCTTTTTGGTTAATTTTTAGCTTTTTCCATCGTTTTCCTCTAATCTATGCATTAACGATTGCCCATTGTCTTAATAAATGGTTTTCCAGGAAAAAGATGTGGTTTTGATGGTGATTTGTGTGTGATTTGGTGTAGAATAGCTCTCTTTTTGTTTTATAAAGAATGCCTTTTTGGTTAATTTTTAGCTTGAATCATTGTTTTTGTTATTTTTAATTTGGTTTTTAATGTTTCTAGGGCTTGCATATAGAGTCTATTAGGCTTTTTTTTGCTTCCATTGCATCAAAAAATGCAATAGAATATAAATTTTTTGGTGATTTTTAGCTCTCTTTAGAGTTAAACATAGAGCTAAAATCATTAATTTTTATTTGATTTGTGTGTTTTATGTTTGATTTGTATGCATTAGAGTGTTAGAAAGCATTAGGAGTAGCTTAATCCTTTAAAAAATTTCACAAAAATCTTTAAAATCCTTAAAATCGACTTCCTTAATTGATTGGTTTTTATCATCATTAAGGGTGATTAATCTAGTTCAAGAGGCAAAAAGACTTGAAAATGTATTTTTTGGGTGGTTAATTAGAGCTCTTAGTTAGTCTAAAGAGGAGAAAGATTAGTGAAAGGAATAATCCTTGATTGATTATTAAGCACCTTTTTCCATAACTTATTAAGGATAATAAGCATCAAATAAAAAGAAGCCGATGAGTTGTCAAATTGTCCATTTTGGGGGTCATTTATAGGGTATAAGGGGGTGTAAGGGGGTCATTTATAGGGTGTAAGGGGGCGTAAGGGGGTCATTTATAGGGTGTAAGGGGGTGTCATAAAAGTGTTGACTTTTTTGATTCCCACTTGCCTTTTTGGAAAAATGCCCATATCTCCTTATTTTAAAATTTAAAAAATATTTCCTTTATACAAGGAAATTCAAATTTCCCACTAGACTCCAAAAAAAAAATCGACGTTTCACAGGTTAAGGATTCATGACATGAAACTCTACTGCTTCATGGCATGAAACAGTCCCGCATTTAAAAAAAATAACGTTTCATGAGTTAAGGGTTCACGGCGACATGAAACTGATGTTTAGCAGTCGTAAAACAACCACCGCGGTACAAAAAAAAAATTCAACGTTTCACGGGTTAAGGATTCATGGTATGAAACTCTGTTATTTAGCGTGAAACAACCACCGTGGCAAACAAAAAAAAAATCGACGTTTCACGGGTTAAGGGTTCACGGCGTGAAACTCTGCTATTTCACCGTGTGAAACAGTCCCCACACAAAATAATAATAATAATCAACGTATCACGAGTTAGTGTTTCACGAATTAAGCGGTTCACGAATTAAGCATCACCCAAATAAAAAATAAAAAAATTTGTGTGAGGTCCATTTCACGTCATGAAAGAGGGTCCATCAGCACACAAAAAAGCCCTTTTTGGAGGCTCATATCTCCTAAACCATGAATCCGATGAACACGCTCTAGTACTCATCGTCGAAAAGTCGGCATCGAGCTCTTCGAAATTGGTCTTGAGTGTCCGAGGGTAAAATCTATCATTTTGGCTTCCAACCAATAGCCTCAAGATGAATTTTTTTCCAATAGCCTCGTTTTGAGATAGTGTAGCACCTAAGCTAATTAGGACAAACAGACACTCGTTTGACCCAGCAAAGGGTGTGCCAGGCCTCTTGAGGCTGTAACGGGCTGTAAGAAAACCTAGCAAAAAAAAAACACATGTACTTGCTCATTAAGGAGCAATTGACAACGTTAAGATATGGCAATGACAGAGGGATTACTAGAGCTCACACCCAGACTAAACCCAATGGCTGATATCTTTGAGCCATTAAGATCCATGCCCCAAATGCATCTCCCAATTCCTTTTGCCATGCTGACAACAAGCGTGTCATCCAGTTTTACACCCCCTATCACATTAATCCCTCCAAGATTTTGTCCCTTGCCTAGAACTACCACAAGTCGTAAGCCTTAATGAGGGTTTGGTACCAACCCTTTGCAACCCCTAGCACACACCTTGGACATATTGACTAATCTAGGAAGGAGGGTTGCCGAAGGACTAAGTGAGTCCCTACCCACATTAGCACCCACACACGATCTCCGTGACTCATATAAAAATATGGTCGTACAGATTTCCAAAATCATGGGCAAATGCAATGGAACGGCTGATCCTGTTTCATTCATACAAATGTTTGAACTCAACGATGCCTTTGGAAATCCAAACTGCTCCACCAAGGTACATGCGTTGAACCTTTGCTTAGCAGAAAAGGCTAGTTGATGGTTCATCACATTGATGCCAGTGATTAAAACGAATTTCAGCACCTTGAGAACAGCCTTTATCCACAGCTTTTCAAGATACGGTGATCGGTGGAGTGCAGCAAAAGAACTCTATTTAGCGTAAACAAAACAAAACCATTACATATTTTATCCTTCGAATAAAAATCTTAATTGAAACGATGTGAGTCATGTGAGAAACTAAACGATGCTCAATTGAAAAGATTTTTCATGATGAGCATAAAGAATAACAGCTTACACAACTTGATCATTGTCTCCAATCCTAAAACATTCGATCAATGTTGTAAAGAAGCACTACATTTAGATGACAACATGATGGAGGATGATCACAATACGAGATGTTCCTCATCTAAACCATAAGAAAAGGCTAAAGAAAAATTGATCTCGGAAATGTCATTCCTTGAATTCTACATAGCCTTGCTTAAATGCTTTGAACCAGAATCTCCAAGAGAGGATGAGCCCCTTCAAAACCAAACATCCTTAATGCCTCTCAAAGTGATGGGCAAAATGCCTTGTGTTCATTGCCATTGCTACGTTCATCCCAATCCTTAATGTACGTACTTAATGTACGTACAATGCGCCTATTTTTCTATACTGCAAATATTGCAAAACCTTTGGTCATGACACACCACAATGTCCCAATGCACCTACAATTACCTCAAAACCTAAATATCCCATGCCCCAACCAAACACAATTCAAATGGTTCAAATTGCTCAAGAAACAGTTCAACAAACACTTCTGTGTTTCTAGTCATGGACTGTGCAAATTAGCAAATTGCACAATTTGGAATACTTCCATGCCCACAATTACTTACACTTTGCAACCCATATGTGAACGATGTGGCATCGATCACATATTCCAAGATTACCCCCAAGGAGAGTTGCCTCAATGCAACCTGTCTCACAAAATACAACCTCTTAACATCTTGAGTGTGCAAAACGGGCAATTATCCACGGTACCCTTGAATGTGCTTACACGCTTACAAGCCAAGGCATGAGAAACAGTCAAAAAGAATGCAAAAGAAAACACTTTAAAGTGGGTAGAAGAACATGTTTTAAAACAGAAGCCAAAAACGGAAGCAAAACCTTATAAACCCAAGAAAGATAAGGGACAACAAACTATCGAAACCAAAGTTGAAATAAAAGATAGAGGAAAGGAGCCTATGGAGGATCTAACCCCATAAGAGCCAAAAGCTACACATGATGCAGAAGCATCCACCTCAAAGGCTACCACTCAAACCACAAAACCCATGGGTAAGACAGAGAACGAAAAAACAAAAAAGATAGAGGAAAGGAGCCTATGGAGGATCTAACTCCATAAGAGCCAAAAGCATCCACCTCAAAGGCTACCACTCAAACCACAAAACCCATGGGTAAGACAGAGAACGAAAAAACAAAAAAGAAATTTCGTTCTCGTCGCATGGGCAAACCTAATGAAAACCTAATGATCCAAGGAAAGTTATAAGATGAAAAAGTTTTGATATGTCACTTAGTGAGGATGAAACAAGTTTTGATTCCTCACACTAAGCGCACCTCACTCACAAATCGATCAAGAAACTAGAACCAGCCCACCTACCACCCCAACTTGAAAATTATGATCACATGACATATGCAGAACGCAAAAAGCAAGCTCTAGAGAGCATGCATAGCATTGTTGAGTGTCATATAGGAACACCGGTTGTGATTTACTACAGAAATGAACTCATTAGGCTAAGAAGAGTCATTAGAGGCAGATCACACGAATTATGCGGTAGGAAAAGCAGGAGAGGAATTCGATGAATCCCTTATGAAATTAAAGAAATCTCTTAAATCCTCATTCGAAGGAGTGCTCTTCTCTCGTGGTGGGTGAAGCTAGCATAGCTTCAGTACTTGCACCTTTAAAGGCTAAACATGAGTTATACAAAGACATAAAGAGCTCCATAGAATGAGACTCTGAGGATTCACAAGTTTCTGAACAGAACTCAGTTAGAATTATTAGAGGACCAAGTGAGCCATTCTACACATTGGGTACTCTTGAAAAGGTTAAGAGCCAAAAAGAGGACAAAAGTGAATGGGAATATGAAACAGAAATGAGATCTAAAGCTAAAACACAAACTAAAACATCCATGATTCCTCTTAAATATTTTATCATGGTATGGTTAGATTTCCCTACAGGCAATGATGTTAAGAGGAAACGTGCATTGATTAACCCTCGAGCTAGTCATAACATCATGACAATAGACACTTGGGTGTCATTGGGAAAACCTAAAATCATCCCAAAAGACAATGGTCTTGCAAAAGGTGCTAACGAACAAAACATTGAAGTTCCAGGTTACTTTAGCTATCTGACTCAAACAATTGACGAAAATGTGGAATTTAGATTCTATGTTATCCCAAATTCCCTTGAGTGTATAATGTCATCCTAGGATTCACTTGGGTAAATGACTCATTGTATTTAATTGATGAATCCATGCAAACAATCACCTTAAACACTCTTGCAAGCAAACAATAACCTTGAACACTCTTGCAAGCAAACAATAACCTTGAACACTCTTGTAGGCATAGTGCAATTGCTACTATGGGAGGGAGAGACCTTGGAGGAGCCGGAAATTCCAACCTATCTTACTCAGAATGTCCCAAGAATTATGGTTGGATTAGAACTTTCCAATAAAATCACCACAATCCAAGCATAGCTTTATCCCCAACAAGAGCACAATCTCATGACCCTCAAGTTATGGGATTTGTTAGGTCAACCAACACTCGTGTCTCATCCTAAAAGAATTCCATTTACACAAGACTTGAACATGCCATGTTTAGGGTACTTTGAACATACAATATATATTGAAACTAACCCCCTTTCTTTTGCAAGTTTTTGTGGTTGAGTATGTGTTGGAAGCAGATTTGATCTTGGGGCATAAATGGACTATTGCTACCCAAGCACCATTGTGCTTTGCTAGCGATAAGGTCATCATGATGATCAATGACACAAAGTTGACAATACCATACTACACGGAAGAGGATCCAACCCTAATGGATTTCTATGATGCTGAACGCAAGAAGCTACAAGCCCCTCTTCCTTGGAAGCCCCTCTACATGACCTACCATCTGCATCAATGAACGACTCCGATAAAGCATCTACCCCTTCAACTCCCCATCCTCACCAACAAAGCCGAATGCCAAAACCTCATGTCAATAGCTATTCTTGAAAAAGTTTCCCAAGCACAACCATCTATCTCTACTAAAAAGGAACTCAAGGGAAAAGCCTTGGAGCCAACACGGCTCTTCATTGACCAACCTCACCAAAGCAGATGGCTGCATGCTCAAAAGCCTCATCTTTGGACAGCCACTCCATAAGAGACTCAAGAAACAACTTCCATGAGTCTCAAACCCGCAACCTCAGCACCAACCAATGTGACGGAGGGCCACAAACCTTCAAGTTTATCCAAAAATAAAACTCCACCAAGACAACCAAAATCAAGGTATCTTAATGGTATCAGAATGTGGGTGGAGAAGCAGCTACTTGTAGCTCAAGACTACTATGAAGGTTTAAGTCCAATTTGGGTGCCTTAACAATCAAATCCTCTTCCTCAACGCAAAACTCAAAGGCCAAGGAAGAATAAAAGTAATCCACAACATCGTCCACAAAAGCCTATGTGAGTTCCTCAAAGAACTCCAGTAACTCAACAAGTGTGGGTACCAAAAAGGTTACTGCAAGCTCAAGGGTACTACTAAGGTAATACCAATTCTTGGATTCCCAAGTGCATCAAAAAGTCCCCTAAGCCTCCACAAAAAAAAGAAACCTTAGCACCAAAAGAATCAACCACTAATTCATAATGTTCATCAAAGATGGGTGCTTGTGCACGTGCTTCAAGAACAAGGGTATTGTGATGGTAATCCCATCATATGGTTGCCAAGATTGAACAAAGTGAAGAAAGCTTCACCACAACACCTTCAACCCTAACAGCTTCACCTAAAGTTTGACAAGAATGGAGGCCCATGCAAAACCAAGAAAGCCACTCAACCCCTCTCATGCATATAACACATACACAAGATCTTGCTTGTTCAGTCAACCCCAATGGTGGTACCCAACCAGAAGCTATATCTACCGCCTCGACAACACTTGAACCACAAATTCAAGAATCAATTCCCACGTCTGTAAAAACGGAGACATATGAGCACATCAAAGACAAACTCACAATGCTCTTTTCACCCCTCTGGATGAGAAGCATGAGTGCAGAAGCTACGAAGCAGACATAAGAACCTATTCTCAAAAAAAAAAGAGTAGAAAAAAAAATCACAAATTTAAACTTCACGGGTTAAGCCATTCATGCATCAAGCCCTTCATGCCTTAAGCCTTTCACGGCTTAATCCCTTCATGGTTTAGGCCTTTCATACGACTTAAGCTCTTCATGCCTTAACACGTCACGCTTTAGGCTTTCACGTGTTAAGCTTTATGGCACAAACTAATTCCCCACATCACTCCACTATTGTTATTGCTCACTTTACTAACACTCTTCCCATCACCTAAACAAAAAGAAGAATAAGAAGAAAAAAATAGAAAACATAGAAAAATAAACAAATAAAAACAAAAGGGAGTGACACAAATAGCCTACCTAAACAGAGTAGAATATCACGAGAAACTTCCAACAATCTTCAATAGCCAATACATTTTGGTTAAGCTTATGGCTTACTATTCTTTTGGCTAAGTTAATGTAGCAGCTTCTCCATGAGTACATATCCATACTCATGCATTGGAGAACATTTGTACCAAAACCTCATCATTGACAACCTTCCAGGTATATCTCTGTTGGATGGAGGGGCCATGGTGGGTGAAAGCCTGGTCAATGGTACAACCCATCACCTGGAATTTTCCTTCAAATTGCAAATCTCTCCAAACGAATCTAGAATCTTCACAAAACATTGATCTCTAATCCTTGGTGAAGATATCTAAATTAGCCTCGCAAGTCAACATGCTTCTTTAATGCCTCGCCAATAAGTGGCTACTTCAACAAGGAACAACTCAATAAGAGTCCAATTGACTCTTTTAATGTCCTTCATGTTTATCTACTTCATAAGAGCACTTAAATATACATAAAATAATAAAAAGCACATGGAAAGAAGCATGGGGGAACAGGTCCCACTCAACAATATTTGACAAGAATCGTGCCACAAAAAGGGACATCATCAAAGGCCAATTTCTTCAAATGATGAGTGTCACTTCAATGAATCAGATGAGCAGCTGAGAATCACGATCTCGTTTTGATGATTTTATCACGTTCCTCCGGATCTTTCCTTCTCTTCTCCCCCATTATTAACATCTCTTAGTTTCCCAAAACTAACACAAATCCCATGCAAAATTTGCTTATGATTGCCAAATTACAAAGTGAGCAATTTATTTTTTAAAGCTCACAAAAATATAAAAATGTAATCATTTGCAAAAACCCCACCACACCCACTCGTAAGGAATTCCCACTAATCTCTAACCTTTTCATTTACTAACTAGCCTTTCTTATTCCTTCCGGTGGAACAAAGACCATTGAATGACACTCAACATCAAAAGCCATCAAAACAAAACTTGTGAATTCTCCCCACACAAAGGTCTTCGACGTGATCACGAGGACACGATCGACATCAGGAAGGGGTGTATGTTAACCCATTCCTAGGGTTAACAAGTGCTACTACCATGATCTTATATCAAGGAGTCAAGGTAGATACACCAAAAGGTCATACATTCAAGATATGAACCCATAGTGGTCCGTTGGAATACTTATGGCAATTCCCGCTTCAAGAGTGTATGGAAGTAAGCTAGGATGAAGTCCCCAAGTGATGTACTTCTTCATGGATATATTATGAGAGTAGTCATTGTAAGCATTAGGCCTCTTATGAACCTAAAGTGCCCAACCGACCAGTTTAAGTGAGTGTGAACACTTATGGCCATGTATATAAGTGAATATCTCTCATAATACAAGGGCTCTCCCATTGTGCAATAGAGTCTTGCTCTTGCTAATCTCTCTTTCTAATGCATGCTAGTGATTGTGTGTGAGAGGGAGGTGAGAGAAGGGACAAGTTTATGTAGTGCAACGTAGCGGTGTGACAATGCTCACGGGAGGCACAGTGGAATTGCTTCTCAAGGAGTTATAGAGCTTGGAGACCTCAAGGGTTATGAGCTCGGTCAGTGGAAAGATCCTCACGATAGTTGTGGTTCACCAGATAATCTCTTGTTGGATGTGTTTCAAGGGGGGTTGGGGTGAGCCATAACATCTCATCAATCACCTCGGCAACTTGCTTGTTGAAGTAAACTCCATGATCAAGTTGGGTCAATTGGGATATAGAAAGTAAGTTAAGGCCCAAGATCGGAAGAAGATAAACATTATCCAAGGTTGCTTGGTTGGGGCCTGTGTTTATGTCAAATAAGATGATGTCAATAGATTTGATGGGCATCAATGTGTTGTCTCCACATCAAACTTCACCCTTAGCAGGACATTGAGAGATGAAAATGTTGGCATTGCATATGCTATATGGTGTGTAGCTCTACTTTCAACCATCCAAGTGACCGGATGGCCACAGGGAAGAGTAGGATGGGCTTCGATGATGGGCACATGTGGATCGTCAGGTAACTAACAAATCTGAATGAGGGCAAAAGCTTCCACACGCTGACTGCCTTGTCTAGCTCGTTGTTTCTTCTTCCTTTTTCGGAAGAGTGGCCAGAGTCAACCTTAGATGTGGCCTGAGCAACATTGGGTGAGGGGCCAGGAAGAGATGACCAATCAAAAATCCCTTTCGAGGTGACAAAGGATACTAACTGGGGAGTGGACCTTGAGCAACCTGACCAATGGTTCACCCACCACTGAGAAGATCTAGGCCAATTTGTACTAGTGCCTTGCTAGTTCCCTGGTGGGGGACCCTGCAGAGTAGGTGTTGGAGTATTACCCCCTCTCGACCACCAATTCGGGGCATTGTTGCCACCTTGGTTGTTTTGGAGATTTGAGTTGTTGGTGCCAGGGGTTGTTACCTCTATTTTCCCTAGCTTTGATGTCACGCTCATTATCAACATGTCCAGACATCTGATAATGAGTGTAATATCTATTCTTTTTGGGAATATTTTGGGTAGGGAGTGGGTGTCGTGGTAGGGTTTTTGGGATCATTGTTGTTGCCTTGGGGTTTACCTTGATTGCTTGGGTTGTTGTTCTGCTTCCCTTGCTGCCCTTTATGGGTAGAGGTGGTATTGGAAACAAGGGCACCCCTTGGGTAGAGGAGGAATAAGATGGCTTCTTAGGGTGCAATTGGTCATGCAACCAAGAAAAGCGCAAGAGTTGGCACTCACACTTATACAAGTTAGGCATAGGTTCTAAACTAATAATCTGTGTGACAAAAGGAGGACAAAGGTAAAGAAACTAGGTGGCAACTTGTTTACTAATGTGATGACCTGGTCTTTCTAAGACTTGGCGCAGAGCCAGTGGTGGCATGCTCCGCATTAAGGCGCCGGTATTCAGCAACCTTGACTTTCAAGTCATCCCCCTCTTTAATAGAGAATTTATGGATTTGATGCTCCGAGATCAATGCGATGCTTGCAATGCGTGCCCATATTTTAGACACATAGAGGATCTATTGGAGTTGTGAATGAAACTCAGGCAAAAGGCCTTGCATGAGCTCTACTATGGCAGTGGCATTCCTAACTTCCCAATAGTGGATGACTTCAGGAGCTGCTAGTGAGGGGTGGGGTTTCAGTTCAAGTCCCTTCACCAGGTTCTAAGAATCTTGGAAAGTGAAAACTTGTTCCATAAGGTTAGCCAAGGTGGTGCAATTAGACCAATTGAAACAAGTCTTTTCTGTGAAAGCATTTCTGGACATAGAAACATAAAGGGAAGGAGGTGGTGGGGTCCAGGATGGTTGGTACCCATATTCAAAGTGTAGAGGGTTAGGTGGAACTCCAGAATAACCACTAATACCTGAAACATGTGTGTAGGACCTAGTGAGGGTACTCCATATAATGGGATATAAAGCTGGGCATTCGGCACAGGTGGAATACCTGGCTCTGGCATAAATCCTTGAGTAGGCACATAAGCTGGAGAACTGGTGTAGTGCCTGTGATGGGTTGGTAAACACCTGATACCCCGGAATGTTGGGTGGAGACATAGTGCCAAGAGATCCCTGTGTTAGGTAAAACCCATACGCAGATCCCCGTGGTGGTGTGAGTAGTAATGGCTACATGCCAACACCAGCATGAAGAAACATGGGTTGGGTGGGATGGTTCTGTGCTTGTGGTTGTGCACTATATTCCAAAACACATTAGGAGTAAGAATAGAAGGTGACCCAAAAGAGAAAACAGTGTTACCTCCTTGTACAACACTAGTAGTCTGAGAGCGCATGTTGTTCCTAGACCCTCCTCTATTCAAGTTCACATTAGTCCACGGATCGAGGGTAGTTGTTGGTGCCATATGTTGAACTTGTGATGCAGATGAAGACACCTAGGTAGTGTTAGGCACATACGCACTCAAAGGTATATACAAACTTGACACCATCTCCAACTAAATTGATGACAATGGATCTCCGGACGACCATGGTGTACATGTCCTCCATGAGAGAAAGTCCCAAACCGAAGTCTAGGCTATCAGCTAGACCACGCAGTAGAGCAGGGCTCTCCAGAGATGAGGCTAGATACTGGGGTCCAGTATTGGCACACTGGTTGTAGGAATGTATCCCGGGGGGATTCACTCACAATAAAGGGGGATGTCACCTGCGTGCGTGAACCTCAAGAAAACCCCCTATATATGATGCTCATAAGATGATAACACTCCCCTATTTAAGCTTATAAGGATACCTTTAAAAATGACTATGTCACCCCCCTTCCTTATATCTATGTTTTTTCTCTAGTAATCACACCCCCTCTCCTTAGATTAAAGTATGTTACTTTGAACCTTATTGACTGGACATAAGTACTTCATGCATGCTACCAAGAAATAGATGTTAGATAATAGAGGAAATTATCACTGTAAATCACCACAGCCTACTTGAATCATTATTGAGGCATGTTGTGATCATTTCTTGATATCATTAGATCATTACCATACATGCACCATGAAAAGTTAAGTACTACTGAGGTCCCCTTCCCCTAGCTTAAATTTAAGATTTAGTATTCACCTAAATACATGGCCTTACTTCTACCTTATAAGCATATGCCTCATTAAAAAAAACCCCCCGCTTGTACACTCACATGATATCATAAGTTTTCTAAGAGTGAATCCCTTGGGCATGTATCCCCCTCTAGAAGTAAATTTTGATAAGCTCAGAGAGGAAGGTCATGGTGCCAAGGGTGTATAGGGTGAGTAAGTGTAGACAGGTTGGTCGTCTCCCAATGTAAGATCTCAAATGGGGATCTCCAATGAGTAAGAAGTCCCATCCTCTATGTGGTCTAGATTTGAGTAAGGAGAAACAACTTATGGTGAGAAAGTTGGTCCTCCGGAATCATGGGTAGACGATGCATGTTGTGTGCTCTCGAGGTCTTCAATCCCTTTACTCACGATAGTTCTGATACCATGAGGGCAAAAGGATGAAAGGACCAGATGTGCAAGAGATCAGAGCAAATCAACACATCATGAAATGTATGAATGAGTGTATGTATAATGGTGAAGTAATCCAATACAATAGGCCCTCTAATGTGAGGTGACTTTGAGTAGTAGACTGGCGAGGAAGCAGAGATGAAGTCGAAGAAAGAGGCTTGATTGATGATGAAGACTTGCATCGAGGACAACTCCATGAGAGGAAGTAGAGGTAGAAGGCTGCAACCTCAGAACTGAAGTAGATGCAGGTGTGCTGTTGAATACTAATGGAGCAGAAACACAGCAGGAGTAGAGCCAATGATGTATATGTATGTTGAGATTGCAGTGCTCTAATGTTGTCTCTGTGAACTATTTTCGAAGGATGGAGCATATTGAACGTAAGGTATTTTCAAAGGATAGAGCACATTGAACGTAATGCAAATGCAATGACTATGGAGTGCACCTTAAAAGCCTATGGAATAGGACCAATTGAGCATGTAAAAAATGTGTTGTGCTCGCCAACACAAAAAATCACTTGGCATGCTAAGAGGTATTCTTGATTTGACTTATTGTTTTTTGATCTCTACTAAACCAAAAAATCCAATGTGAAGTAACATTGAAATATGTTGAATTGATGTGGCTTGAGGGCCTCTTTTCAGCAATATCTATGTATAGATCTTGCAAAAGCGTAATGACTGCTTAAGGAGCTTCTTACTCGACATATGCCCAACATGACCAAGGTGCGAAACTATGAAGTGTTTTGATTAAATGCATCATGATGGCCTCTCTCTTGCTTCACATATGCCTAGCAGAACCAAGGTGCTGGTTGATGTGGATGATAAAGGAGCACTGTTGTACCTGCTAAACAAGTAGACCCAATGAAGATGATGTGGGGTGGTAGAGGCACTGACTAAATACAAGCTGATCTACGTTGGGTGCTAAATAATGAAGATGATTAATGGGATCAGGTCGCTACTACATGCAGTGTCAATTAATGGCATTAATCAATATGCAATTGGTTGCCTGACTACCTGCAGTGTAGCACTAATGCATTGAGTTGCTATATAGAGTGTCGGATGCACGTTGGACACATTGGGTTGATGTAGACGATCACTATTTGTTGACGTTGATCATGTGTGATGGCATGTTGATTATCAAGGGCTCATTTATATAACGCTTGGAGTAGCAGTTAGCCAGCACACAACCCACCAGCATAAAAGATGCATTTTTTAGGTAGTATATGGGGCCATTAATAGTTCCCTTTTGGGTAGGTAGTCGCACATAGAGGTTTAACAGCCCTCCCCTATCATCCAAAATTGTAGAGTTCATTAATACACTAGACTATGAACTAAATTTTAGAATGATAGGATGCATAGCATATATATGCATGCCTTTATAATCATTTTCAAAGTTAGCAGGGGTAGAGGGAAGGTTAGGGGGAATGTAGAGCTATCATCCAAAATTATAGAGCTCATTAAAACTCTACACTATGACCTAAATTTTAGAATGTTAGAATGCATAGCATATGTATACATATGGTTGTATAATTGGTAAGATATATATTGTTAAGGAAAATGATCATGATAATAGTAAGGAGACAAGAGTGTTAGTGTGACAAAGAAAAAAGTAAAGGTTTACTGAGGGGCCCAAGGAACCATCACCAGCAACAAAGCTAACTGCGAGGCTCGTTGGTTCTTTAATTGTGTATAGGTGTTGCTTTCATTGTGGCTAAAGTTGTTGGCTTAATTGATGTTCAAGATGAGCTATCCTTTAATCCTTTTTTATAAGGATCACTCTCTCTCGTTGGTCATGCCCACAAAAGCTTAACATATTTAGTTAATAACTTCTTGAGTAGTTTGTACCTATGTTTCTAGGTGTGTTAATACTTGTGCAAGTACCTCCTCCTTGGTATGTAAATCTACCCTAGAGTCTTTGAGAGAG
This sequence comes from Cibotium barometz, assembly GCF_041138505.1. NCBI lineage: Eukaryota > Viridiplantae > Streptophyta > Polypodiopsida > Cyatheales > Cibotiaceae > Cibotium > Cibotium barometz. The sequence continues at coordinate 35,642,598 of NC_141088.1, read as the reverse complement.
GTGGTTAAGTGTGCCACCACTTGCTAGTAGTGGCTCTCATTATTCATGGAAAGCTACTCTTTTCTCTACATTATGTGCTCAGTTCCTATGCATGCTACCAATTTAGCTCTTCCCTTTCCTTCTCAAGATAATAAATCCTTTGCTCTACATTATGTGCTCAGATTACCTATGCAATCACCTATGCATGCTTCCTATTTAGCTCTTTCCTTTTCTTCTCAAGATAATCAATCCTTTGCCTTTTTACCTCTTCATCTTTGTGTACCTCTGAGATCCTTTCATTTGCTAGCTTATGTTGAAAGCATGGATCGAGCTCTCCCAAACAACTTTTTAATAACAAGACATTTAGCTAATCATAAACTAATCCTACAACTAATGATAACACTAATCTAAGGTACATAAAAATGAACAAGACTCGTTGTGATGAGTGTGTGCTAATTAAGTTTAGACTCAAGTTCAATTAGGTTACATGATGGAAACATGTACTCATCATAAAAAGACTTGAGATGTTGTGCTTGTTATTCCAATGCTTCAAATGTCCTCCTTTTATATGAGGAGAGTACGACATGGCCTTTCTCTTGCATGTGGGATAATTCTCACTTGGTGATGTGGCTTCTCACATTCACTCCATATTTTCCTTATGCTCTTTGGCACCACATTTCTCAACACCCCCCCTTGGTGCCAAACCTTTGGGCTAATCAAGGTGGTTGGATATTGGTTACAAAGTCTTGTTTTGACTTTTTACTTTCTACATTCCCCTATGTGCTGTGAGCAACTTTGGCCTATGTGCTACTTTGGCACTTCCCCCCCTTAATGGTAGATTGGGTACATTTTTTAGGCTTTCATTCTTCCTCTCTCTCCCCTTGTGCTAGGCTACTTTGGCCTTTATGCTACTTTGGCATTATAGCTACTTTGCCTATGAATTTCATCTTGAGTGCATCATATGACCTCACAGAGGCTGATTACATCACACTTTTTATAGAGACAAGAGGGGTGAATTTCTAACTTGAGTACATCATCGGTCTCCCAGAGGCTAGTTACAAGCACTTTTTGTAGGAAGTAGGATTTACAATTTTTGGTAGTGAGGTGGGTAGCTTCTTTGACGTGGACTAGATGTGATTTCCCATTTTATGGTTTTCACACATGCTTGCATACTCATGTGGTTGTGTGGTGTTTTTTACACAGGTTACATTCTTCTCTTTCACGCAAACTAGCGTGCTCATTTTGCCGCTTTTACGAAGATTTTGTTGAAGGAATTCTCCTCCTTCATTCGAGTATTTTGTGAATGATGCAAGTAAACTTGGCTCAGTTGGTGTGGAGATCATAACTGTATGTTCTTGAAAATTTTTGGGGGGCAGGTATCTATAGTGTAAGATATGCAAAACTCCTTTACACTTTTGTTGGCCATTATTCCTCTTTATCTTCAGCCCTCTCGTACTTTCTAGATGGGCCAACCTTGTCTGTTGTGGTTGTGGTTGGCGCTTTGTCAGTTGGTAGCATGGGCACAACTTCTGTTTCAACTTGGACCTCCTCTATTTGTGAACCTTTAGCTTCCACCTTCTTGTCCCTTTCCTCTAACTTCTTTCCTTCCCCTTACACTTTTACATCCATAAAGGAATCCTGTAGTGGGGGAGGTACTTGTTCATCTTCTTCCTATTGGGGTTCTAATGGTTATTCTTGTGTTTCCTATAGAAGTCTCCTGAACATATGCTATTAGAATTGGTTTCTACTATTGCACATGTTGTTAAAGGCCAATGGAGGATGTGGGTTGTGGCTCAGTGAAAGAGATAAACTCTATTTCTGTTGTAAATTATGGTCCAGGAACCATGATTGGAGATGGAAACTTTGTTGGGTCTTCCCATGTATCCTCTTGGCTAGTCCGAGTTTCTCTTGGGCTTGGCTTAAGAGGCGTCTGCTTCATCCTTCTCCATCCATATATGCCAAAACTTCCTTAGTAGTACTGGCTATGAGTAAGTTAGCCTCTTTTAGATTTTCCAAGAGATCCTCTTTTGTGGTTTCCAAGGGGAGTGGTCTCCAATAGATCCTCTTGTGTGGTTTCTAAGGGGAGTGTTCCCTAGGAGATCCTCTTGCATGGTTTGGCATACCTATGATATGGCTTAATACTTTTGTGAGGAGATAGGGATTCACCACCTTGTTTTAATGCTAGTTTAAATAGGTATAAAGCTCTTTGTGGAGGTAATATTCCCACTCATCCTTCAAGTTCATAATATGGATTTTTTAAAGCTTGTGCAGGTCAATCATGTTATACCTATCCCCCACCAGCTTAATTTGCATTGATCATGGACATGGCCCTTCTTATCAGCTCATCTCCTTTATTGTGGATATTGGTGTATTATCTACCCTATTGTTGTTGAAGACAATCTCCTTGAGCATATGGTATCAAAGTGTAGGTCCTTCTTTTTAACTCAATAAGTGTGGGTGGTGGTTGGAGGTAGTTACATGGCCTCTCTAATGTTGTCCTCATGGATTATCACCCTTCTTGTGCTCCCATTGGGCACTGTCACTTCTCTGGTCTCATTTGCTTGTCATAAGGCTTGATGATTTTGGCACAAAGAGAGGCATATCACCCTTTTTGTGCTCCCATTGGGCATTGTCACTTCTCTAGTCTCATTTGCTTGTCATAAGACTTGATGGTTTCGGCACAAAGAGAGGCATATCACCTTTAGGGTAGTTGTTCAACATACTGATCTAATCCAAATCACTTGCAGTTTCTTATTACCTCTGGTGTTTCCAAGAAAAGTAGGCATTCTCAGGGGAGTGGTGTTGGAAAGAGATTTTTCCTTTTGCCATTGCCACGTATACATATATGTATACATATATGTGTATGTGTGTGTAGTTATAATATACACATGTAATCCTTACCCATTCTACATATGAAAGAGGGAAGAGCAAAAGACCAAGCAAGTGAAAATGAGCTTTTTGCTAAAAAGCCCTTCCAAATCTTGGAAAAAAACAGAGCCTTCCTCTTCTATTAATGAGTCCACACTTCTCTTCTCTCTTAATACATGTGCCATGATTCTTCTAAAAATAATGTTCTCCTCCCCTTAATACATGTTCCCATGATTCTTCTAAAAACAATGTTCTCCTCCCCTTGTAGTATGTGTAGCAAGGCTATAAGCTTCTTCTCTTGTTGGAATCATGGAGGCTCAAAGTACAAAAGGAAGCTCATGGTTTAGGTGTGCTAATGATATGCTAATGATGAGAGATTAGATTAATACAAATTTAACATAAACAAGGCATAATGACTAGAATTAAGGAGATAATTTCCATTAGATATGTGCCTCTTATATAGGCTGACTTCAAGATGATTATGTCTATGCTAATCAAGATTAAGTGCTAATAAAGTCCCATGATTCTCTCCCAAATTGTCTCCATGATTCTCTCCTTATAATATCTCCATGATTGTAGCCTCCCATGTCCTAGATTCTAGCTTCCAAAGTCAACAAAGGAGGCTTCTTTTAATGCTCCTAGTACACCTCATGGATTCTTTTGCCTTTACTAGCAAAGTTTACAACTATTGTGAGATTTTAACTTTTGATAAATGACCCAAGGCTTATGCTCTACATCCATAAATCCCAAGTACATCAATTTCTCTAATAATCCCCCCTTCGAATTGATGACCCCAACCCCTAGCATTAGCCCATGGGATGCTTCATGACTTGTCCACCCTTGTGACAATGTACATGACCCCAACCTAGAAGTCGCTCTAGTTTGTAGGTTAAAAAAGTAAGTGGAATTCAAAAGACATAAAATGAGTACAATGGATTAGGATGCAAGTGAGTTGGCCTAGAAGGTCCATTCAATATCAACAACAGGGTTGGCCTCATGTGAGGCTTCAACAATGTTGTCTTCACCTTTTTCTTGATTCTCTTCTTCCAGGAGGATGGCGGAGATGTTCTTCTTGATGTAGCAATATTTACCATTTGCTTTATTTTTTAAGGTGCCCTTTGTTGATATAGACCACCCTTTGGTGGTCTACATCACCTTCTACTTGATTCTCTTCTTCCAGGAGGATGGTGGAGATGTTCTTCTTGATGTAGCAATATTTACCATTTGCTTTATTTTTGAAGGTACCCTTTGTTGATGTAGACCACCCTTTGGTGGATATACTCTGGTGTAGTAGGCCTCATTATGGGAGAAGAGATGGCTTCTTCCATGTTTTGGATTTATCTTCTTCTCTTCCTCCATCAAGGTTATCAACCAACTTTGGAGATGGTATATTGGTGAGTGCAGTGACTATGTTTCCATAGTCTTCCTGTGGTGGTAAGAAACAAAGCAATGCAAATATCTTTAACAATGTTCATTTTCATACCTGCAAGTTGAGTTGTGATACTCTTCATATGGTTAAGATTTGCAGCAAAGAGAGCCTTCTTTCATCATGTTGAGCTCAAAAAATAATTGGATTAGTAAACTAATCTTAGAGCTCTTAGCTTGCACTCCAAAGAGTTTTTCCAACTCTTCCTACGCTTCAAAGGATGTATCCATTACATCAATATGATGAATGAACTGATCAATATGAGACCCAAAGCTATTATGGCAAGAGCTGTCTTGTCTTTGGATACCCATATTGCTTTAGCTTCCCTTGTGGTAGGCTTCTTTTCCTTGCCACATGCTATATTCCACAAATCCTTCCTCCTAAGAGTGAACTTAACTTTAGTTTGCCAAGTATGAAATGAATAGCCTTCACATTTGTCTATTTTAGTGGGGAAAGCCATGTGCAAATGTGAGGGAAGTTCCTACCTTCGAGTAATTGTCCTCAAGGTAATGTCTAATCCCTTTACAAATTGATTTGATTAGTGCTAAATGCAATGATTAAGTATTTAATGTTAAACACACTCTCAAAAGCATAAAACAGTGAATAGACCTATTTGGAGTGAGTGTTTGAGGCACCAAATCAAAAGGCTTTTGAAATGTGAAGTGATATGGAGCTGTAGCAGGTCCCCAATGCTTGATTTAAAAAGCTCAATTTAGTATTTCAACTAATTGTAGCATTATATGGTATTGATGTGAGTGAACACACTTAGGACCGCCGGGGCACTTTTCCCTCACTCTAGGAGATTTTTCCCCCGTGCGTATGTACATCTCCTCTTATCTACTCATTTTGGGGTGTGTACTTATCTTTTGTATCTAGCACACATTTGTTGATTCTATTCTAGTGAGTTTGTATGCTCTCAAGCTTCTCTATCTTGTGTGTGTGCATTGTTGCAATCCTAACTCCAACAATTGGTATCAGAGCTAGCTTCCTTGACACTTGATCTAGTAGTTTGCCTCCCTCCTCACACGACCCTATTTTTCTGTCTCCAATTGAGATACCCTCTTAAGAGAAGAAGGTCGTATATTGTGGTATATACGACCCTATTTTTTGAGGTCTGCGGTGCGATTCAGGCGCATTTTGGGTACCGTAAGGTTTCTGCTGAGACGTTCTAGAGAGGCATCATTTTGGATTGATTCTGCTCAATTTTGGGTGTTTGGGCTGTGTAACGGCAAAGATTTGGTGTGCAACAGCATCTATAGTGTCTTTAACAACATCGACCAACATAATTTTGCCAGAACACTCTATTCTCTACTATGTGTTATTTTTCATACACTTTGCAAGTGATTCAGTTAGTTAGCCATCCAAGGTTGCATTCAGTGATGAATATTGAGTACTTGTAGTGTGCTGGAAGATTTTGCATTTGGTAGAAAGTCATGGCTGGCAGTAGTGATGTATTCAACATGTTGTCCATTGAGGATAAACTTGATGGGACTAACTACCCATTGTGGTCCTATATACGATGAGGCATGTACTGGTTGCTAAAGGCCTTTGGAATGTGGTTAGTGGTAGTGAAACTCATCTTGTTTCACAACTACCAGTGCAACCAGGTGCTGCAGGTACATCTGAAGTAGAATCTAATATAGATGTGGCTCCTCCACATGCACCACCAGTACCTCCCACTATTTCTCAAACAAGATGGGATGGAAGATATGCACATGCACATACCACTTTCTGTGAAGCGAAGCATTATTCCTCATATTCGGTCATGTAAGACTTCAAAACAAGCATGGGATGCACTTGCTGCATAATACGAGGTGTGCAATGAAGCACATGTTGCATATCTGCACAAACAGTTGGAGTCTAAGCACATGAATGAGGGAGACTCAATGGGCAGCTTCTTGACCAAGATCAAAGATTTTAAGGAGCAGTTTGCTAGTGTGGATGAGATATATCCTGATAGTACATTGGTGCCCATAATTCTCAATGCATTACTAGATTCTTATCAGAGTTTTGCCTCTACCCTTAGACTCATGATGAAAGGAAATCCAAATGCCCTTACATTTTTTATGAGCTAGTTTCAGTACTCTTGCAGTCTAGGCACAATAGATCTAATATGTGAGTTAGTGACCAAGCTTTTGTTGCCAATCAAAAAGGCAAAGGTAAAGCTTCTTCGCATGGTGGCTATAATCCAAAATTAGAATCCTCTAGTAAGGATGCAAAGAAAGAAGGTGATAAGCCTAAAAAGAAGGGCAAGTGT
>NC_141088.1:35463568-35631068 GCF_041138505.1 Cibotium barometz | reverse complement strand
GAGAGAGAGAGAGAGAGAGAGAGATGTTTTTCTTATAGCATCTTTGATTGAGTGATAGAGATGCACATTTGACTCGGCATGCACTAGGTACATAGGAGCTCTAGAGCTACACATTTCACTGGTAGGTACACATGTTTTTCTTATAACATCTCTGATTGAGTGCTAGAGATGCACATTTGACTGGGCATGCACTAGGTACACATGGAGGACGTTTCTTATGGTCATTTTTTAATGATAATTTATAAGAATATTTACTAAATTTGTCACTAACCAATATTATGAATAAAATAAATACATTATACAAGCATGACAAATAAGGATACAACTAAATAAAAGCAATATGGCTCCCTCTCTTTGGATTTCAAATATTTAGCTAGTGGGGATGTAGGAGAGGGGGTGTTAATTTTCTTAAGGTAGGGAGGAACCATGCCTTTTTTGACACATGGCTCCCTCTCTTTAGCTAGTGGGGATGTAGGAGAGGGGGTGTTAATTTTCTTAAGGTAGGGAGGAACCATGCCTTTTTTGACACATGGTAGAGAGGACTTTTATTTTGGGAAAATGGTAATTTTTTATTTTCAATTTTCAATTTTTACCTCTCTCTCTCTCTCTCTCTCTCTCTCTCTCTCTCTCTCTCTCATGCAACAAGCGTGCATGAGGAAGTAGGGGAGGGAGAGAGAATCTTTTGTGGGTAGAGTGACGATCTCTCTTAGTCCCTCTCCCCCTTTAAGACAAATTTAGGAATTTTGGGAATTATTCGAGTCCCATTTCTTATAGGATTGGTTGGAAAGTCGGTATTTTTGTGTAGTTTGAGCTAACATCTATTTGTTGGTGCACTCTTTGTGCCAATAGATTATATCTTGACACAACTATTTGGCGTATTTTTTTGTAGTTGTATAGATACATACATCAATGCAACAATATTGGAAGGACAAGGGAAACATGACACTAAACTTAATTGAGATTATACAACACCTTTCATATGAAGAAGAGAATGTTAAATACTATCTCCACTTTGAGACATTGAAGTAAAAACATGGGCTTTATTTAATTTGCCAAAAGAATTCTAAATATCACTTAAAAAGAACCTTAGAAGTGAGAGATCTCTAAAGGGTGTGGTGTTAGAAACAACAAAACAAAAAGTAAATCTCAATGACAATACAATGTGCTAAGTTTACGATTGATCCACAGATAAAAATCCATCTTAGACACTATATCAAGATTATAAATTATGATATATATGCTCAAATTTGAGGAAGTAAAAACATGGGATAATAATGCCAAAGAACACTTGGAAAAGGAACCTTAGAATTGAGGAATCTCCAAAGAGTGTGGTGTTTAAAAACACCAGAAGCAATCAAATTTCAATGAGATTGTTACATTCAAGTTTACATCTTAAGTAAAACACCATTGAGTTCAAGTATCAATACTCTTCTTTGTTTCCTTATTATATCTGGGGGTGGTGGAACTCTTTTGCTTCTAGGTACATGAGTCACCAATGATTGGTGCCACCTCAATAGTAAGTTTTCTGTACACTTGAAATCAAAGCTATATGCTTCAACATATCCTATTGAAAACAAAATGTATAGTTAATGGACATTCAAAATTTTAAATAAATATATTATGTGCCAACAACAACATAAATTCATCCATGATATGGATGGTCTTAAACCTTCATAGACAAATGCTCCAATACCTCAAAAGTTCAACCAAAAAAATAAAAGAGCGAGTATATTGTCAATGCTAAATTTCATCAAATTTATTGAATATGATGTATAAAAGATTTTCACTGTTGAGATAATTGAGTCTATCCAAATTAAATTATAATATTCATAGCCTTACACCTTGACAAGATAATATCTTCAATAAAAACAAACACATCTTCATTGCAATCGAATTGCAAATATTGACAAAAGAGATAATCAAATGACAGTAAGTTTGGAGGCATTTGATTGCTTGATACAATAGTGTAAAGATTTGGCTCGTACAATCCAAAATTAAACCCATCTAGGCACATTGTTTTGGCCAAAGCCTAAGTTTATCTTATGGTCTTTTAGTATAAAATGGCTCCAAACATTCTGCACCCAACAAGTCTTGATATTTGTGCAGATCCCATACTTCAAACTGCACGTTTAGACCTCAAAAATGGTTTCCTTCGACCTGCAGCAACAACTAGTATGAGTTAGGTTGGAATCTGATTATATAGTCACTCAATGTTTAATGAAACCAGACATTATCCTACCCATAAGCTCAAGTAAGCCTTTTGTAGTCTTGATATGTATGCTTTTGTTGCAACTCCACTTATGAGATGACCACGATCATATCCCAAGCGAGTAGCATAAGCAATAGCGTGTTCATCACTCAAAATCTTTCTTTTGTAACACACTTTTAACAAGCTTAGCTGGTCTTTGGATAGTAATGGTACTCTAGCTTTGGATGCCAACATTGCTAGATCCTTGCTTATGGATTCTACTTCTCTTTTTTCCCAGGCTCTTGATTAACTTTCAGGGAAGAGACAGTTGTCTTTTGGATTAACACATCCCTTGAAAGGGCTATCATCAATAAGCAATGTATTCTTCTTATTGCAAATATCTTGGCACTGATTCCAAACCTTGAGTAAAGGTTTAAACATAGCCTCAACAGTAGGCTTATCTGGCCTATACACTTTTCGAAGATTATGGATATAACATTCTTCTTGTCCCCACACCATAAAGAAATGCTATTTCTTATGTGCATACTGTTGAAGAGTGTTTACATAGGCACAAACATTCTTGTGTAGCATGGCGGACCAAATATTGGTTGCAAAAGTCTCTTGAAGCTCTTCATTAACCTTGAAGATGTTTGCAAAGCTGAATCATCGATGTGATCTACCTCCACCATGTTGTCTTCATTATTTTTAGCATTTGAATCATGAGAGTTGATCTCTCTAGTAGGGCTTTCATTATGATGTTCTAGTTGAGCAATGTTATCTTCATCTTTCCCTTCTTTGTATATATCTGTAAGATTAAAATAAAATGCTATTACTTTTAGGATTTAAATAATACACCAAGGATAATACTAGGTCATTTTTATATCTACACATATACTTTGTATCCAAACTTAGATTACTCAACATTGAGTGATGTACCATAATGAATTAGGAACCATATTACATACCAAGACTTTCACATAAGGGTCAAACTTGAGTTTGAGCCTCACTTACAAGGGCAAAGTAAAGATCGCTCAACTTGAGATTGTGCCTTGTGTTAGAAGACATCCCCAAGGTTGGACATAAGTGGAGGTACGGCTCAAACTTAATTTTGAGCCTCACTGCTACACTAGGATATGGAGTAAGTGTAATTTCTTAATAGTAAGTGTGCATCATCATTTGTATTAGGCTCAAACTTAATTTTGAGCCTCGCTGCTACACTAGGATATGGAGTAATTTCTTAATAGTAGTAAGTGTGCATCATCATTTGTACCAGTCAGACGTTGGCATGAAATAAAGGATAAGTAGAATAGCAATATTCACTTTAATAGAAAAATGTTAAAAGTGAATCCAAAAAAGCCAATGTATTAATCAAAAGACTAATAATTATTTCAACAAATCCACACTTTGAACAAGACCTATGTTAATATTAGTAGTTGATAAGCTCCTTTCAATGATCACCATTCGTTGTACATTCATAAGCACTATCAATGCACTTTTCTATTGATGGGCTATGAGCATGGTAGAGTGCTTTGCCTTTCTCTTCTTGTAAGTGCTTGCTCCTCTTCTTGCACCTAAGAGCCTGCCATGTCTTCAGCTGCTATTCTGCATACATCAAGGACTTTTGTTTTGTCATCCTCCTTTTTATGTTTTAAAGAAGTTGCACCAGCATTTCTAGATGCTTCAAGTGCACTATTCACTATGGCCCTGCCTTTTTTCTCCACAATTTTCCTAACTTGAATGGTTGTTGTCTCCTTTTCAGGTATGGACTTTTTTCGTGAATCCAAAGCCTTCTTTGTATGCCTCACCGCTTTCACCAGGTCCTCCACATGATCCACCCCCCCTGAGTTCTTGTTTTGAGAGCATCCAGAGTAAAGATTGGTGCACCATGTGGTTGCGAGGTAGCGGGCGCTCTGCTAGCTTCCATTCGTGTGAAGCACAAAAAAAGTTTCAAAACCTTAGAAAAAAATGGATTTAAATGCTACATATCAAATCAAAACCTATCAAACTTAAGAAACTTAATGCATGCTACAATTATTGATGCTTCACTTAGTTTTCTTGAATAGCGGGGGCCGCACTTGCATTTACTCAATCCATATAGAAGCTCGACTTAAGCTGGAGCCTAGATCTAAGTTGTGCACTCATATGCTAGGGGTACGCTAGCATAGAGAGGCAAAGCTCAAACTCAAGTTTGAGCCTTAAGGCGAAGTTCCATGTATGGGAGGCTTGAACTTAAGCTGGAGTCTAGATACAAGTTATGCACTCATATGCCAGGGGTACACTAGTATATTGGAGCCTTAAGGCCAAGTTCCATATAGGGGAAATCCGAACTTAAGCTAGAGCCTAGATCCAAGTTGTGCACTCATATGACAGGGGTACACCAGCATATAGAGACAAGGCTCAAGCTCAAGTTCGAGCCTTTAGGCCAAGTTTTATGTAGGAGAGGCTCGAAGCTGGAGCCTAGATCCAAGTTGTGCACTCATATGCTAGGGATACCCTAGCATAGATAGGCAAGGCTCCAACTTGACCAACTCAAGTTGGAGCCTTAAGGCCAAGTTCCATGTAAAGTTAAGCATGGAGAATGAGCCTTAACACATAAGTTCCATGTAGGGGAGATTCAATCTGAAGTTCGAGCCTTAAGGCTAGTGTACACTAGCATCGAGAGCAAAGGATCCAACTCAAGTTTGAGCCTTAAGGTCGGGGTACACTAGCATGGAGAACAAAGGCTCAATCTGAAGTTCGAGCCTTAAGGCCGGGGTGCACTAGCATGGACAACAAAGGCTCAAACTCAATTTCGAGCCTTAAGACTGGGGTGCATTAGCATGGAGAGCAAAGGCTCAAACTCAAGTTCGAGCCTTAAGGCCGGGGTGCACTAGCATGGAGAGCTAAGGCTCAAACTCAAGATCGAGCCTTACGGCCGGGGTGCACTAGCATGGAGAACGAAGGCTCAATCTGAAGTTCGAGCATTAAGGCCGGGGTGTACTAGCATGGAGAGCAAAGGAGCAAAGGCTCAAACTCAAGTTCGAGCCTTAAGGTCGGGGTGTACTAGCATGGAGAGCAAAGGCTCAAACTCAAGCTCGAGCCTTAAGGCCGAGGTACACTAGCATGGAGAACAAAGACTCAATCTAGGTCGAGCCTTAAGGCCGGGGTACACTACCATGGAGAACGAAGGCTCAATCTGAAGTTTGAGCCTTAAGGCCGGGGTGCACTAGCATGGAGAACGAAGGCTCAATCTGAAGTTCGAGCGTTAAGACCGGGGTGCACTAGCATGGAGAGCAAAGGAGCAAAGGCTCAAACTCAAGTTCGAGCCTTAAGGCCGGGGTGCACTAGCATGGAGAGCAAAGGCTCAAACTCAAGTTCGAGCCTTAAGGCCGGGGTGCACTAACATGGAGAACAAAGACTCAATCTAGGTCGAGCCTTAAGGCCGGGGTACACTAGCATGGAGAACGAAGGCTCAATCTCAAGTTCGAGCCTTATGCACTAGCATGGAGAGCAAAGGCTCAAACTCAATTTTGAGCCTTAAGATCGGGGTGGACTAGCATGGAGAGCAAAGGCTCGAACTCAAGCTCGAGCCTTAAGGCCGGGGTGCACTAACATGGAGAACAAAGACTCAATCTAGGTCAAGCCTTAAGGCCGGAGTACACTAGCATGGAGAACGAAGGCTCAATCTGAAGTTCGAGCCTTAAGGCCGGGGTACACTAGCATGGAGAGCAAAGGCTCAAACTCAAGTTCGAGCCTTAAGGCCGGGGTGCACTAGCATGGAGAGCAAAGGAGCAAAGGCTCAAACTCAAGTTCGAGCCTTAAGGCCAGGGTGCACTAGCGTGGAGAGCAAAAGCTCAAACTCAAGTTCGAGCCTTAAGGCCGAGGTGCACTAACATGGAGAACAAAGACTCAATCTAGGTCGAGCCTTAAGGCCAGGGTACACTAGCATGGAGAACGAAGGCTCAATCTCAAGTTCGAGCCTTATGCACTAGCATGGAGAGCAAAGGCTCAAACTCAATTTCGAGCCTTAAGACGGGGGTGCACTAGCATGGAGAGCAAAGTCTCAAACTCAATTTTGAGCCTTAAGACGGGGGTGCACTAGCATGGAGAGCAAAGGCTCAAACTCAAGTTCCAGCCTTTAAGGCTGGGGTGCACTAGCATGGAGAGCAAAGGCTCAAACTGAAGTTCGAGCCTTAAGGCCGGGGTGCACTAGCATGGAGAACGAAGGCTCAATCTGAAGTTCGAGCCTTAATGGAGAGCAAAGGAGCAAAGGCTCAAACTCAAGTTTGAGCCTTAATGCCGGGGTGCACTAGCATGGAGAGCAAAGGAGCAAAGGCTCAAACTCAAGTTTGAGCCTTAACGCTGGGGTGCACTAGCATGGAGAGCAAAGGCTCAAACTCAAGTTCGAGCCTTAAGGCCAGGGTGCACTTACATGGAGAACAAAGACTCAATGTAGGTCGAGCCTTAAGGCCGGGGTACACTAGCATGGAGAACGAAGGCTCAATCTCAAGTTCGAGCCTTATAGACTAGCATGGAGAGCAAAGGCTCAAACTCAATTTCGAGCCTTAAGGCCGCCGGGGTGCACTAGCATGGAGAGCAAAGGAACAAAGGCTCAAAGTCAAGTTCGAGCCTTAAGGCCGGGGTGCACTAGCATGGAGAGCAAAGGCTCAAACTCTAGTTCGAGCCTTAAGACCGGGGTGCACTAGCATGGAGAACGAAGGCTCAATCTAAAGTTTGAGCCTTAAGGCCGGGGTGCACTAGCATGGAGACTAAAGGAGCAAAGGCTCAAACTCAAGTTCGAGCCTTAAGGTCGGGGTGAACTAGCATGGAGAGCAAAGGAGCAAAGGCTCAAACTCAAGTTCGAGCCTTAAGGCCGCCGAGGTGCACTAGCATGGAGAGCAAAGGAGCAAAGGCTCAAACTCAACCTTGAGCCTTAACGCCAAGGTGCACTAGCATGGAGAGCAAAGGCTCAATCTCAAGTTCGCGCCTTAAGGCCGGGGTGCACTAGCATGGAGAGCAAAGGCTCAAACTCAAGTTTGAGCCATAAGGCCAGGGTGCATTAGGGCCAGGGTGCACTAGCATGGAGAACGAAGGCTCAATCTGAAGTTCAAGCCTTAAGGCCGGGGTGCACTAGCATGGAGAGCAAAGGAGCAAAGGCTCAAACTCAAGTTCGAGCCTTAAGGCCGGGGTGCACTAGCATGGAGAGCAAAGGAGCAAAGGCTCAAACTAAGGTTCGAGCCTTAAGGCCGGGGTGCACTAGCATGGAGAGCAAAGGCTCAAACTGAAGTTCGAGCCTTAAGGCCGGGGTGCACTAGCATGGAGAGCAAAGGAGCAAAGGCTCAAACTCAAGTTCGAGCCTTAAGGCCGGGGTGCACTAGCATGGAGAGCAAAGGCTCAAACTCAAGTTCGAGCCTTAAGGCCGACAAAGGCTCAATCTGAAGTTCGAGCCTTAAGGCCGGGGTGCACTAGCATGGAGAGAAAAGGAGCAAAGGCTCAAACTCAAGTTCAAGCCTTAAGGCCGGGGTGCACTAGCATGGAGAGCAAAGGCTCAAACTCAAGTTCGAGCCTTAAGGCCAGGGTGCACTAGCATGGAGAACAAAGGCTCAATCTGAAGTTCGAGCCTTAAGGCCGGGGTGCACTAGCATGGAGAGCAAAGGAGCAAAGGCTCAAACTCAAGTTCGAGCCTTAAGGCCGGGTGTACTAGCATGGAGAGCAAAGACTCAAACTCAAGTTCGAGCCTTAAGGCCGGGGTGCACTAGCATGGAGCACGAAGGCTCAATCTGAAGTTCGAGCCTTAAGGCCGGGGTGCACTAGCATGGAGAGCAAAGGAGCAAAGGCTCAGACTCAAGTTCGAGCCTTAAGGCCGGGGTGCAATAGCATGGAGAGCAAAGGAGCAAAGGCTCAGACTCAAGTTCGAGCCTTAAGGCCGGGGTGCACTAGCATGGAGAGCAAAGGCTCAAACTCAAGTTCGAGCCTTAAGGCCGGGGTGCACTAGCATGGAGAACGAAGGCTCAATCTGAAGTTCGAGCCTTAAGGCCGGGGTGCACTAGCATGGAGAGAAAAGGAGTAAAGGCTCAAACTCAAGTTCGAGCCTTAAGGCCGGGGTGCACTAGCATGGAGAGCAAAGGCTCAAACTCAAGTTCGAGCCTTAAGGCCGGGGTGCACTAGTATGGAGAACGAAGGCTCAATATAAAGTTCAAGCCTTAAGGCCGGGGTGCACTAGCATGGAGAGCAAAGGAGGAGAGGCTCAAACTCAAGTTCGAGCCTTAAGGCCGGGGTGCACTAGCATGGAGAGCAAAGGCTCAAACTCAAGTTCGAGCGTTAAGGCCGGGTGCACTAGCATTAAGGCCCCGGGGTGCACTAGCATGGAGAACGAAGGCTCAATCTGAAGTTCGAGCCTTAAGGCTGGGGTGCACTAGCATGGAGAGCAAAGGAGCAAAGGCTCAAACTCAAGTTCGAGCCTTAAGGCCGGGGTGCACTAGCATGGAGAGCAAAGGCTCAAACTCAAGTTCGAGCCTTAAGGCCGGGGTGCACTAGCATGGAGAACGAAGGCTCAACCTGAAGTTCGAGCCTTAAGGCGGGGTGCACTAGCATGGAGAGCAAAGGAGAAAAGGCTCAACCCTCAAGTTCGAGCCTTAAGGTCGGGGTGCACTAGCATGGAGAGCAAAGGCTCAAACTCAAGTTCGAGCCTTAAGGCCGAGGTGCACTAGCATGGAGAACGAAGGCTCAATCTAAAGTTCGAGCCTTAAGGCCGGGGTGCACTAGCATGGAGAGCAAAGGAGCAAAGGCTCAGACTCAAGTTCGAGCCTTAAGGCCGGGGTGCACTAGCATGGAGAGAAAAGGCTCAAACTCAAGTTCGAGCCTTAAGGCCGAGGTGCACTAGCATGAAGAACGAAGGCTCAATCTGAAGTTCGAGCATTAAGGCCGGAGGGCACTAGCATGGAGAGCAAAGGAGCAAAGGCTCAAACTCAAGTTCGAGCCTTAAGGCCAGGGTGCACTAGCATTAAGGCCGGGGTGCACTAGCACGGAGAACGAAGGCTCAATCTGAAGTTCGAGCCTTAGGGCCGGGGTGCACTTGCATGGAGAGCAAAGGCTCAAACTCAAGTTCAAACCTTAAGCCGGGGTGCACTAGCATGGAGAACGAAGGCTCAATCTGAAGTTCGAGCCTTAAGACCGGGTGCACTAGCATGGAGAGGAAAGGAGCAAAGGCTCAAACTCAAGTTCGAGCCTTAAGGCCGGGGTGCACTAGCATGGAGAGCAAAGGCTCAAACTCATGTTCGAGCCTTAAGGCCGGGGTGCACATGGAGAACGAAGGCTCAATCTGAAGTTCGAGCCTTAAGGCCGGGGTGCACTAGCATGGAGAGCAAAGGAGCAAAGGCTCAAACTCAAGTTCGAGCCTTAAGGCCGGGGTGCACTAGCATGGAGAGCAAAGGCTCAAACTTAAGTTCGAGCCTTAAGGCCAGGGTGCACTAGCATGGAGGACGAAGGCTCAATCTGAAGTTCGAGCCTTAAGGCCGGGGTGCACTAGCATGGAGAGCAAAGGAGCAAAGGCTCAAACTCAAGTTCGAGCCTTAAGGCCGGGGTGCACTAGCATGGAGAGCAAAGGCTCAAACTCAAGTTCGAGCCTTAAGGCCGGGGTGCACTAGCATGGAGAACGAAGGCTCAATCTGAAGTTCGAGCCTTAAGGCCGGGGTGCACTAGCATGGAGAGCAAAGGAGCAAAGGCTCAGACTCAAGTTCGAGCCTTAAGGCCCGGGGTGCACTAGCATGGAGAGCAAAGGCTCAAACTCAAGTTCGAGCCTTAAGGCCGGGTTTCACTAGCATGGAGAACGAAGGCTCAATCTGAAGTTCGAGCCTTAAGGCACTAGCATGGAGAGCAAAGGAGCAAAGGCTCAAACTCAAGTTCGAGCCTTAAGGCCAGGTGCACTAGCATGGAGAGCAAAGACTCAAACTCAAGTTCGAGCCTTAAGGCCGGGGTGCACTAGCATGGAGCACGAAGGCTCAATCTGAAGTTCGAGCCTTAAGGCCGGGGTGCACTAGCATGGAGAGCAAAGGAGCAAAGGCTCAGACTCAAGTTCGAGCCTTAAGTCCGGGGTGCACTAGCATGGAGAGCAAAGGCTCAAACTCAAGTTCGAGCCTTAAGGCCGGGGTGCACTAGCATGGAGAACGAAGGCTCAATCTGAAGTTCGAGCCTTAAGGCCGGGGTGCACTAGCATGGAGAGAAAAGGAGCAAAGGCTCAAACTCAAGTTCGAGCCTTAAGGCCGTGGTGCACTAGCATGGAGAGCAAAGGCTCAAACTCAAGTTCGAGCCTTAAGGCCGGGGTGCACTAGTATGGAGAACGAAGGCTCAATCTGAAGTTCGAGCCTTAAGGCCGGGGTGCACTAGCATGGAGAGCAAAGGAGGAGAGGCTCAAACTCAAGTTCGAGCCTTAAGGCCGGGGTGCACTAGCATGGAGAGCAAAGGCTCAAACTCAAGTTCGAGCCTTAAGGCCGGGGTGCACTAGCATGGAGAGCAAAGGCTCAAACTCAAGTTCGAGCCTTAAGGCCGGGGTGCACTAGCATTAAGGCCGGCATTAAGGCCGAGGTGCACTAGCATGGAGAACGAAGGCTCAATCTGAAGTTCGAGCCTTAAGGCTGGGGTGCACTAGCGAAAGGCTCAAACTCAAGTTCGAGCCTTAAGGCCGGGGTGCACTAGCATGGAGAACGAAGGCTCAACCTCAAGTTCGAGCCTTAAGGCCGGGGTGCACTAGCATGGAGAACGAAGGCTCAACCTGAAGTTCGAGCCTTAAGGCCGGGGTGCACTCGCATGGAGAGCAAAGGAGGAGAGGCTCAAACTCAAGTTCGAGCCTTAAGGCCGGGGTGCACTAGCATTAAGGCCGGGGTGCACTAGCATGGAGAGCAAAGGAGGAGAGGCTCAAACTCAAGTTCGAGCCTTAAGGCCGGGGTGCACTAGCATGGAGAGCAAAGGCTCAAACTCAAGTTCGAGCCTTAAGGCCGGGGTGCACTAGCATTAAGGCCGGGGTGCACTAGCATGGAGAACGAAGGCTCAATCTGAAGTTCGAGCCTTAAGGCGGGTGCACTAGCATGGAGAGCAAAGGAGCAAAGGCCCAAACTCAAGTTCGAGCCTTAAGGCCGCCGGGGTGCACTAGCATGGAGAGCAAAGGCTCAAACTCAAGTTCGAGCCTTAAGGACGGGGTGCACTAGCATGGAGAACGAAGGCTCAACCTGAAGTTCGAGCCTTAAGGCCGGGGTGCACTAGCATGGAGAGCAAAGGAGAAAAGGCTCAACCCTCAAGTTCAAGCCTTAAGGCCGGGGTGCACTAGCATGGAGAGCAAAGGCTCAAACTCAAGTTCGAGCCTTAAGGCCGAGGTGCACTAGCATGGAGAACGAAGGCTCAATCTGAAGTTGGAGCCTTAAGGCCAGGGTGCACTAGCATGGAGAGAAAAGGAGCAAAGGCTCAAACTCAAGTTCGAGCCTTAAGGCCGGGGTGCACTAGCATGGAGAGAAAAGGCTCAAACTCAAGTTCGAGCCTTAAGGCCGGGGTGCACTAGCATGGAGAACGAAGGCTCAATCTGAAGTTCGAGCGTTAAGGCCGGAGGGCACTAGCATGGAGAGCAAAGGAGCAAAGGCTCAAACTCAAGTTCGAGCCTTAAGGCCGCGGTGCACTAGCATTAAGGCCGGGGTGCACTAGCATGGAGAACGAAGGCTCAATCTGAAGTTCGAGCCTTAAGGCCGGGGTGCACTAGCATGGAGAGCAAAGGCTCAAACTCAAGTTTAAACCTTAAGGTTGGGGTGCACTAGCATGGAGAACGAAGGCTCAATCTGAAGTTTGAGCCTTAAGGCCGAGGTGCACTAGCATGGAGAGCAAAGGAGCAAAGGCTCAAACTCAAGTTCGAGCCTTAAGGCCGGGGTGCACTAGCATGGAGAGCAAAGGCTCAAACTCAAGTTCGAGCCTTAAGGCCGGGGTGCACTAGCATGGAGAACGAAGGCTCAATCTGAAGTTCGAGCCTTAAGGCCGGGGTGCACTAGCATGGAGAGCAAAGGAGCAAAGGCTCAAACTCAAGTTCGAGCCTTAAGGCCGGGGTGCACTAGCATGGAGAGCAAAGGCTCAAACTTCAGTTCGAGCCTTAAGGCCGGGGTGCACTAGCATGGAGGACGAAGGCTCAATCTGAAGTTCGAGCCTTAAGGCCGGGGTGCACTAGCATGGAGAGCAAAGGAGCAAAGGCTCAAACTCAAGTTCGAGCCTTAAGGCCGGGGTGCACTAGCATGGAGAGCAAAGGCTCAAACTCAAGTTCGAGCCTTAAGGCCGGGGTGTGATAAAAAACAGAAGCAGGAGGGAACACACACAAGAGAAGCAAACCCTAATCCATATCCATCAATCATAAAGAAGGAGAGAAGCCATAGTCATCATCTCTCTCTCACACACAAAGGAGAACACAACATAGTGTTATGTCAACACTACAAAGTAAACCTAATGTAATGTCCACACCACACATGACCAGCTGGACGCGGTCATAAACACACCACATGATATCTATCTACCATACTGTCACTCTGTCAGCACCCATGTGCTATCCTCCAGCTGTATACAAGCTTGACATTTCAACACTCCCCCTCAAGCTCGACATGTCCATCTCTAGGACTCCCAATCTAGTATGGAAATACTCGAACTTATCCTTACCAAGTGCTTTGGTAAAGATATCTGCAACCTGCTCATCTGTCTGTACATATGTCAAATCAACATGCCCATCTAGCACCTTCTCTCTGATGAAATGATAGTGGACCTCAATATGTTTAGTCCTGGCATGATAAACTGGGTTGCTAGCAAGCTGAATACTACTCATGTTGTCACAATGAATGACAACTCTCATATCACTCTGTAACCTGACATCATCTAGCAACTTCTTCAACCACATAGCCTCACATGCAGCTATGGCTGCTCCACGATACTCTGCCTCTGTGGTAGATAAAGCAACTGTAGGTTGCTTTTTACTGCTCCAACTCACAGCTCCACTACCGAGGCTGAAAACATAGCCACTGGTAGACCTCCTGTCATATGCACTACCGGCCCAATCTGCATCTGTATATCCATAGACATGCATGTCTTTTCCTGCCTCATAGAAAAGACCATAATGCACGGTAGTTTTGACGTATCTCAAAATACGTCTCACAGCATCCAAGTGAGGTTTATGAGGACTCTGCATAAACTGACTCACCAAACCAACTGCATAACTGAGATCTGGCCTCGTAATGGTCATGTAGATAAGGCTACCAACCATTTTCCTGTACATGGTGATATCATCAAGCTCATCACCCAAATCAGCCCTAAGCTTCATGTTTTGCTCTAATGGTGTCAACATTGGTTTGCATGCTGTCATACCATACTTTGCCAGCATGTCAAGTGCATATTGCCTTTGCACCAGCCATATACCCTTGCTTGTTCTAATCACCTCAATGCCAAGAAAGAACCTTAAATCACCAAGGTCTTTCATATCAAACTCTTTGCATAAAAAGGCCTTAACCTCATCAATGCCTTTCCCACAATCACCTGTGATAATCAAATCATCAACATAAATGACTATCATCACGATACCATCATGTGTCTTCTTCACATAAAGTGAAGAGTCTGCATTTCCAACCACAAATCCAATACTGACAAGATATCTGCTGATCTTGTCACTCCAAGCACGAGGTGCTTGCTTCAAACCATAGAGTGCTTTCTTTAACCTGCAAACAAAAGTCGGATATTTTGGATGTACATATCCTTCTGGCTGTTCCATGTACACCTCTTCTTGTAGTTCACCATTCAAGAAAGCATTTTTTACATCCATTTGATGTAAAGCCCAACCTTTTTGTGCTGCTAGTGCAATGATAGACCTCACTGTAGCCATCTTAGCCACTGGGCTGAAAGTTTCATCATAATCAAGACCATAAGTTTGTGCATATCCTTTAGCGACCAGCCTTGCCTTATGTCTCTGCCATCTGACTTGCACTTTACCTTATACACCCATTTGCAACCAATTGCATTCTTTCCTTGAGGTAACTCAGCCAATTCCCATGTATCATTTTTGTCCAAAGCATCCATCTCTTCATCCATGGCTTTCTCCCATACATGCTCTCCAATAGCCTCTGTATAGCATGTAGGTTCCACATGCTTTACCATAGATGTCATGTATGCATAGTGCATAGCAAAATCTCTATATGTCAATCTTTCAACTGGATATCTGACTCTCTGGGATCTCCGCAATGCATGCGGGTCACTCTGTACACCTGTAACTCTAGCATGTGGTGGCACATATCTGTCCTGCCTAGCACCAGGTGTGCGTAAAACAGGTATGCCGAGCTCCTCATCCAGACTCTCAGAACTAGATGACTCATAACCTGTGATTCCAATTCCTTCGACTTTCTTCTTGCCTTTATCCATAGCACTACTCCCAGTGCTCACACTCTCATGCCTCAAACGTCCTGACCATGGACGTATACTGCTACTCTCAGCTTCTGCTAGCCCAGACATAGTAGTAGAACTAGAACTTGCTTGTGATGGCAAGTTCACAGGCACATTAGCCTCAAGTGAGTCAATGACTCCCTCATCTTTTGCTTTGTACCAACTAGCAAGCTCATCAAACACCACATCTCGTGAGATGACTACTTGTCTAGTTTGAGGGTTATAACATTTGTAGGCCTTTCGATCCTGTGCATATCCAACAAATACACATTTCTCTGCCTTAGGATCCAACTTCCGTCTTCTTTCATCAGGCACATGGACATAAGCTACGCATCCAAAGACTTTGAGATGTCCAATGTCTGGCCTGTAACCTGTAAGCCGCATCTCTGGCGTGCTTCCATGAATGGCTGCTGTAGGTGTTTTGTTCAGGATATACATTGCAGTAGCACATGCTTCTGCCCAATAGTAATCTGGCATGCTCTTTTCATTGAGCATTGCCCTTGCCACTTCACATATGACTCGATTCTTTCTCTCAGCCACACCATTCTGTTGAGGTGTATACCTGCATGTCAACTGTCTTCTTATCCCATGCTTCTGCAAGAAATGCTCAAAAGCTTTTGAGGTGTATTCACCACCTCCATCTGTTCTCAAACATTTAATCCAACAGCCATATTGCTTTTCTACAAGAGCTTTGAAATCCATGAACTTTTCCAGCACTTCACTCTTCTCTTTCAAAAAGTATATCCATGTCATCCTGCTGAAGTCATCTATAAATGTCACATAGTATAGACTTCCTTTGATAGATGGATTTTGTGCAGGTCCCCATACATCACTGTGTACTATCTCAAGTGGCCTGTTACTCATATTTCCTTCTCTAGGAAATCTCAACCTTGCCTGCTTTCCAAACTGACAGGCTTCACAAACATGCATATGTCCATCATATTTGAATCGAGGCAATCCACTGACAATGCCTCTTGTTTGCATGTTCTTTAATCTCTGTATATTGAAATGTCCAAATCTCCCCCTATGGGATTGAAATCCACGACCTCCACGTGATCCAAATGATGACTGTGAATTCTGAAAATTCTGATTTGATTGTGGTGGAGTAGACCTGTCATTCCAACCACGTCCTCCACCACGGCCTCGAGGGGTAAATCTCCCCCTGCCTCGAAAGCCTCTAGATGAGTAAAAAGCCTGATTCCTTGCATGCTCATCATTGCTTGACGAGGATGCACCACCTGTAAGACTCATACCACCAAGTCCAAGCTTCAATTCTTCCACAATGAGCAATGACACAAGCTCATTAAAATCTGGCATTCCTCCCAACCTTACTGAGATGGAAGTGTCAAAAGATTTGTATTCTTTGCCTAAACCACGCAATGTGAGAGCAACCAAATCATCATCATCCATTGGGGCATGGATTGATGACAAGGAATCTGCATAACCCTTGATTTCCTGAACATACTCATGTATACTCCTATTCCTTCGTGTTACACTGTGAATCTGTTGCTTTAGATGTATCTTCCTTGCACCAGTGTCTGTCTCATACATTCGGCACAATATACCCCATGCTTCTTTCGGTGTATCTGCATCTTGGATGTGAATAAGCAAGGCATCTGTTACACATATTGAAAAGTAATGCAACACTTTCGAAGACCGCTCTACCCATTGCTTGTGAGCCACCAACTGAGCATTATTTGGTTTAGGAGGTAGGTATGGCTCCGGGTCTTCATCCCGGTTTCATCCGATACAAGGCTCCACAATCCTTTGCCTTTCAAAAAACTCTTCATTCGAAACTTCCACACTTGGAAGTTAGTTCTATCAAGCTTCTCTCCAACAATCTGTATCGGACCATCTCCCATTGTTGCAAAAATATAGTAGATGTACCCCTTTGACAAGTTGTATGCCGGACCTGTAAAGCTTCAAATCTCTTCAAATCACATAAAATGCTTGCAAATTGTGTGCATTAACATCCCACAATGATTCATCAACAATGTACACTCGATCAAAGTTGAAACCAAATGATACTTCTTCACAAAAAATTTTCTGGTTTTTTTCTCGCCAGTAATTTCTCGCCAGTAACCAGTCAAGATTATGCTCTAAATCCTTCAAACCTTGTCCAAATGCAATGATTCAACTTGCATTAGCTTCCCAACACATTTCTCCAACATATCCTAGAAGGGTTTGATCAAATTCTTCAAGGTGAATGAGAACCACCAATTTTTGTAGCTCCCTGGTTTGCCTTTTTCTGCATCTGTCAGGTACCACCTCTCACTAAAAATGCTCTGTCTCCTTCAAATCTTATCCAAATTCAAAACTTTTTGAATCAAAAGTTTAGCAACTCATAGGACTCTACTTGTACCAAAGGAATTAGACCAATTTGATATAGACAAGGATTAATGCCTTGATTAATACTGCTCTGTTTCTGGACAGACTTTCTGCAAACCTGCACACCTCTGATAAATTACTTCAATGAGCTCCAAATACATCAAATGAGCTGCAACCAAGCATCACAAGGATTTAGCAATGTCTTTGCTAAACTCCCCAAGCTTTGAATGGCATCAAATGGATTAGAAATGAGTGAATGGCATGATATCTTATGAGACTATCCAGAATTCTGCACAGAGATGCGCCGCCTGCTCTCCTGGGGCCTGTAGAGAAGGGGTTTTTCACAATTGAGTTGATAAGCTTCTTAGCAATGACCTAATGCATCATGGGTATGAAGGGTTTGGCTCAATTTTGCTTCAATTTTCCGCATTCGATCCTCCACCGGGCATATGTTCTCTGTTTTTGTAGAGTCCAAAAAACCAAAAAAAAATTTCTTCACAAATTGCCTGTAATGCATCAATTTTCCATGCAATGACTTGCCCCAAAGTTGCTAATACATGTGTTCATTCAAAATACATGAGAGCCTCAGTGTTTGCTTTGCATTTGATCCAATACATTTGCCAAGACACACTCCTTCATAAGCTTTCCATTAAAGCTTCAAAACAAAAATTTTCTGCTTGCTTTTGCACCTTTAATCTTCTCTTACACTTGCTCTTGATACCTGCAATCCGCAGAGGGGGTCTTGCTACACTTACCAATGGTCCTTAGCTCTCAGATCTGATGCCGGTGTGTGCTCCACAGCTTCTCCTTTGCTCCAAGCTCCAATGGCTTCCTTCACAGCTTTTTCTTCTTCTTCCCTCTTCTCTCACTCACTCTCACAACACAGCTAATGAGCTCTAGGCTCTGATACCATGATAAAAAACAGAAGCAGGAGGGAAAACACACAAGAGAAGCAAACCCTAATCCATATCCATCAATCATAAAGAAGGAGAGAAGCCATAGTCATCATCTCTCTCTCATACACAAAGGAGAACACAACATAGTGTTATGTCAACACTACAAAGTAAACCTAATGTAATGTCCACACCACACATGACCAGCTGGACGCGGTCATAAACACACCACACAATATCTATCTACCATACTGTCACTCTGTCAGCACCCATGTGCTATCCTCCAGCTGTATACGAGCTTGACATTTCAACAGGGTGCACTAGCATGGAGAACGAAGTTATAGCGCCAACTCATTTAGTTGGTTTAACACACTATAGAGAACCCTAGTATGTATTTGGTTGAGTACCTTTTCATATGGTGTGTACTCTTATCTTTGTATATGATGTGTTGAGTGTGAAGAAGAAGAAGATTTTCAGCCTCTCACCTTGTGTGTTCTCTTTTAGGGTTTTGTGAGTGTGTGTGTGCTTGCAAGAGCTCAAGCTCTCTTCTCCCCTACATCTTTTCATGGTATCAGAGCCTGGTTCATGCTAAGGGCTGAGCTGCAAGCAAGAGAAGCACAGGAAGCGGTACGAGGGTAAGAGCTTCATCTACTCTTCCCTATTTGTGTTGGAGAGGCTACACCCTTGTCGGGAGCTCTACGGGAGGCACAGGCAAACGATCTCTAATTGAGGAGCTTTCTTCAAGGGAGTAAAGCTATAGGGCAACTATACTGTCCTATCAGACAACGTTTTGGGCATGTTACGACCTCCGTTTTTCAGAAAGCAGGCGATTTCGAGCACTGTGAGTAAGTCATTGATTCTCTGCAGAACTCTGTTTTAAGAACTGCATGAAGACAGACTGGCTGTGCAGACACTATGCGTGCTGCAAGGAGATCAACAATTGCCATTGGGTGTATGTATGCACATTGAGGTTGTGACATTTGAGTGTACTTTAGTACCGCTGCAAAAAATACAACAGTTTGTGCAGGACAAACCAGAGTGCTATTTCTGGTAAATTTGTGTGCCTGGCAAGATGTCAAATGATGGCATAAACCAGATTGTTGCTGAGAAGCTTGATAAGAACAACTTCCATGCTTGGAGGTTCAGGTTGATGAATTTCCTGATGGGAAAGGGTTACTAGGACTACATAGAAGGTGAGCAAGAAGAGGCACCGGAGATCAATCCGACTGCTGCAGATGTGAAAGACTTCAAGGATTGGAATCAAGGAGCCAGAAAAGTTATGTATTGGCTCTCTATCAGTATACAATCTATCAGTATACAGGACACCATGATTGGGCACATACAGGATGCCAAGTCCCCCAAGGAGGCGTGGGACACCTTGGTAAAACTCTATGAAACGAATACCAAGGCACGAAAGATACAGTTGAAGAATGAACTTCATACTGTGGAGAAAAAGAAGTGGAGAAAAAGAGTATGTCTGTGAATGACTATGCATTGAAGATCAAGGGTATTGTGGAATCCCTTGCATCTATTGGCGTTTCAATAGATGATGATGATAAGGTGGAAGTCTATCTACGTGGTCTCGGGCCACAATACAAGGCATTCAAGATGTCTATTCAGACTCGGGAAAACATTTCCAATTTCACAGATTTGGTGTCTATGTTGATTATAGAAGAGAAGAGCTTGGGTCAAGACCAACAGTCTTCACAAAACAAAAACAGTTCAGAGCAACAGGACTTCTACACAAGTTCAGGAAGAGGACGAGGTAGAGGAAGCCGTGGATGCGGCCAAGGAGGTGGCCGAACAGGTAATCAGAATTATGGCTAGCAGCAGCAACAACAACAGTCCTAGAATTCACAACAACAACAACACGCAGGTGGAAGAGGCCAATTCAGAGGCAGGGGGAGTCAAAGAGGTTGTGGAAATTGGCAAAGGCAGTATAATGATACACGTGGATGCTTTTATTGTGGTAAGCCTGGACATGTGCAGGCAGATTGTTATAAGAAGCAAGCTGACATGCAAAATGGAAAATTGCAGCAAAACAACGATGCATCCTTGAGCAAAATCAACTATGCATCCTTGAGCAAAAATAATGAGGATAATGAAAGGTTGTTTGCTATACAGCATGTTGTTAATGCCTTGTCTGAAAATGTTGAAGTAGCACATAAAGATGATGTATGGTACGTTGATTCAGGTGCTTCGAACCACATGACAAGTCATGGTGGGGAATGGTTCAAGGAGATGAAAAACCTTGAAAGACCAGGTTTTGTGGAAACATGGGATGACACTGCTCATCCAATTGCCCATGTTGGAGATGTGCCATTGTCTATGCAGGATGGCAAAGTGAAGTACCTTGTAGATATACTTCATGTTCCGAACATAACAAAGAATCTGGTTTTAGTTGGCCATATGATTGAGCACAGTTTGTAGGTTCGGTTTAATCCTGATGGTTGTTATGTTGAATACTTTAAAGACAAGTGCAGGTTGGTTACAAAAGGCAATAGAGTGGGCAAAATGTTTACATTGAATGTAAACATGCCTGAAGTGAGTGCTGCGATATTTGCAAATGGTTCAGGAATTGTTGCAGACACAGACATTTGGCATAAAAGAATTGGACATGTGAATGTACAGAGAATGAAATCTATGCAGACTAAAGGAATTGTGACAAGGCTACCAAAGTTTAAAGTTGAAGGTATGCAAAAAATATGTGAAGCATGCCAATTTGGAAAGCAAACAAAGCATGTATTTCCACGTGATAGAAATGTGAGCAGAAATGCACTAGATGTTGTGCATTCAGATGTATGGGGTCCTACGAAGACCATGTCTATGGGAGGCTGCAGGTATTATGTGACATTTATTGATGACCACACAAGGAAAGTGTGGGTATACTTCATGAAGGAGAAGGGTGAGGTGTTCACTCATTTTCAGAATTTCAGAGTTATGGTTGAAAAGCAAACAGGGAAATATGTAAAGTGCCTAAGCTCAAATGGAGGGGGAGAGTACTTCTCCAATGAGGTGTTCACTCATTTTCAGAATTTCAGAGTTATGGTTGAAAAGCAAACAGGGAAATATGTAAAGTGCCTAAGGTCAAATGGAGGGGGAGAGTACTTCTCCAATGAGTTCTCTGAATATTTGAAGAAGAATGGTATTCGGAGACAGTTTACATGCAGATACACTCCGCACAAAATGGAGTTGCTAAGCGAAAAAACAGGCACATTGTTGAGATTGCACGAGCATTGATGGGAGAGAAGAATATGCCGCATAGCTATTGGGCTGAGGATGTTTCTACAACAGTTTACATCATGAACACGACTCCAACTGCAGCCATACATGATGTAACTCCAGAGGAGAGGTTTGCTAGCAGAAAACCTAATTTGTCTCATCTGAAAGTCTTTGGATGCAT
Source organism: Cibotium barometz (assembly GCF_041138505.1). Classification (NCBI taxonomy): domain Eukaryota; kingdom Viridiplantae; phylum Streptophyta; class Polypodiopsida; order Cyatheales; family Cibotiaceae; genus Cibotium; species Cibotium barometz. The sequence goes on along the minus strand of NC_141088.1, from coordinate 35,609,833 downwards.
TGCATATGTGCATGTGCCAGATGAGCTGAGAACTAAGCTGGATCCAAAAGCTGAAAAATGTGTGTTTATTGGGTATTCCCTTGAGCAAAAGGGATACAGGTGTTATAACCCTGCTACACGTGAGTTGAGGGTAAGCATGGATGTTGTTTTTGATGAGATGAGCAGCTGGTATGCTACTGAAAAAGAAGCTGTTGGGGCTGATGTGAGTGGAAATGTGGTTGCATAGAATGCAAGTCAGCAATCACAGTCTTTGAGTGGACCAAGAGAGTCCTCATCTAGTGGTTCAGTTGATAGACCATGGAGTCGCAGGCTGCGTCATAATACCAGTTCTGCAAATGTGATTAGTATATCACATAAAGGCAAACAGAAAGTGGTTGAGCCCCTTAGTATGCCTGACATTTCTGCAGGGCATTCTCATGTTGATGGAGAATATAGTGGCTCAGCGATGAGCCTTGATGAGGATCTTGGGATACCAGCTATAGAGATATGTGTACATGGGTACACAGATGCTGATTGGGTTGGTAGTATCTCAAATAGAAGATCTACTAGTGGCTTCATGTTTTCTTTGGGGAGTGCTGCTGTCACTTGGAGCAGCAAGAAGCAGCCTACGGTTGCTCTATCCAGTACAGAGGCCGAGTACAGAGGTGCTGCTATGGCACCATGTGAGGTAGCTTGGTTGAGAAAGCTACTTGCAGATTTGGGTCTATCAGTGGATAGACAAGTTGTCATTTTCTGTGACAACATTAGCAGTATACAGTTGGCCAAAAACCCAGTTTTTCATGCTCGCACGAAGCATATAGAGGTCCACTACCATTTTGTCAGAGAGAAGGTTTTGGTAGGAGACGTTGACCTTGTTTATGTCAACACACAGGATCAGGTAGCTGGCATCTTCACCAAAGCATTGGGTACACAGAAGCTCCACAGATTCAGGGCTTCGCTTGGTGTACATGAGATGGAGTTGAGCTCGAGGGGGAGTGTTGAGATATCGAGCTCATCTAATGAGGCGGTGGACACTGATGACCCGCCTGGGGGATAGGCCCTACACTTACACCACTGGCATGGTTGGTGAGATCATGGGTGATATGTGGCCACTTGGATGATAGGCTATGTGACAGCCATTCTAGAGACTGGCATAGTTATAGCGCCAGCTCATTTAGTTGGGTTCACACTATAGAGAACCCTTGTATATATTTGATTGAGTACCTTTTCATATGGTGTATACTCTTATCTTTGTATATGGTGTGTTGAGTGTTGTGTGAAGAAGAAGAAGATTTTTAGCCTCACCTTGTGTGCTCTTTTAGGGTTTTGTGAGTGTGTGTGTGTGTGTGTGCTCTTTTAGGGTTTTGTGAGTGTGTGTGTGCTTGCAAGAGCTCAAGCTCTCTTCTCCCCTGCATCTTTTCAGTAACATGGAGGGAACCTTAGTAATTCCTATGGTTAAAACTTTAGGAATTACTAAGGTTGGGGTCTCCCTATTAATAAGTTAATAGGCACATCGAGTAGGTGTCAACGTTGTAGTTTATTATAGAGGAATTGATAAGGGTTATAGTGGAGTGATGACCATTATAAAGGAGTCCATGAACCCGTGCCTTATTGCCAACCACCCCAGAGGTAGGGCTCTGGTAGTAGAATGTCAAGTTGAGGGGAGAGAATCTGGGTTGTTAACATTTATGGAGCTCATAATTACAAAGAAAGGGGAGGCTTATGGGAATGGCTCTTTGGTCTTAATATGCGGTGCCCTTGGATTTTAATGGGTGACTTTAACATGGTGAAGAAACCATCTAACAAATGTGGAGGAAGCACCATCCTGATCGGGCAGGATAAAAAGAAATGGGGTGATCTCAGTGGTAAGTTGGGACTAGTGGATGGATGGAGTTTGGGGGAGTGGTGGCCGCACATACTTCAGCCTACAATACTTTGGCTCTTCCTCTAGACTTGATAGGGTTTTCTTTATCCACCAAGCTTCTTGGTTCCCTCACACCCTAGAGATTAAGATTGATAACTCTTCTACTCTCTTAGATCGTATGCCCTTAAAGTGGGAGTGGCATGTTAAAGATTGGGAGGAGGAGAAACTAAGCACTTTCCTGCTAGGAAATTAAGGGTAAAACAGGCCTTGAGAGGTCGCTTTTCAAGATTTAGGGGACGTTTGGACTCGGATTTCTCTCTGTCCAAACCTATCTCCAAGATTGCTCGGCTAGCGGCTATGGCCGCGCGCCTCCTAGTTCTTGCAGTCCCCATGAGGATCATCTCATGGAATGTACAGGGGCTTGGAGGCTCCAATTTTCCGTGGGCGTCTGCGCCAAGAGATGATGCACTGCTTGACTGGTGGTCCAGTGGATGTTCTTATGTTGCAGGAGCATCATTTGTCAAAGAGCCACATTCGGCGTTGTGGTCAGCTTATGCATAGACACTCTGAGGTGTTTTGGTTAGCATCATTTGGACCCTCTGGTATTCAGGGGGGAGTATGTATGTCTATTGTGGATACTTGGCGGGCTGCCATCATTGACAGAGGCATTATTATTCCTGGCAGAGCACAGTGGATGATTTTTCAGTGGGGAGAGATCAGGCTTGGTCTCCTGAACCTATATGCCCCGAATCATGAGAGTGCTCGTGCAGAGTTTTGGACACAGATTGATGTTGCTTTGCCTCGAGCTGATGAGTGGTGTATTGGGGGTGACTTCAACATGATTGAAGCACCTGAGAGGACAGATGTGGTGGTAGCCAAACCACTGTTCATGGCATAGAGCTTGCAGCATGGGAGAGATTATGTATGACATTGAGGGTTGTTGATGTATGGCATTCTGAGGGATTTGCATGGGAGCGAGGTAGTCTCCTCTTTTCTCGTTCAGATCGGCGGATTGGCAGCACGAACCTCTCTCGGATTGACAGGATGTATGCTAGTGATCTACTTGTGGACAGAGGAGGTTCTGTGGGGATTCTTGCTGGTACTTGTATGTCAGATCATGCGCCAGTTTTGTTGGTTCTCTCTGAGGGGGATAGGAGATTCTCCCAGTCGATGCGTATCCCAGAGAATGTACAGCTTGATGAGAACTTGGCTGAGCAGATTGAGCAGATTTGGATTCGGACTAAGTCGGAGTCGGAATCGCGGGCACAGTCAGTGTCGATGGGCCTTGAGCAGCAGATTAGTGCCCTTCTCAGAGAGGAGATGAGCCGGAGATTGGCGCACACACTAGAGAGGCTGAGCGCCGGCTACACCTCCCTTCAGAGATTGCTTGAGCGTCATCCTGATAGTGAGTGGGCGGGGACACAGCTAGCTCAGGCACAGCAGGAGCTTCGCGAGACACAGAGGAGCGCAGGCATGATTTTCTGTTTCATAGACAGGCAGCTCAGTGGGCTCAGGTAGAGGACCGCGTGACTGGGGAGTTCTTTTCGATTACTGGACCTCGACACTCTAGAGCAGGAGTACGACGGCTCCGTAGGGCCAATGGTACTATGGCCATGGAGCCAGAAGAGATGCGAGAGATTGCTACAACGCAGTTCTACCGTGAGTTATTGACAGAGGAGGCTCCTTCACCGACTTGCATGGAGAGCCGAGAGCAGGTTTTGAGATATGTTCGCAGGACAGTGAGACTGATGATATGCGCTTGCAGCTATTGGCCCCTTTTTCATGCAGTGAGTTACATGAGGCTTTGTGCTCTTTGGCACGAGACAGTTGTCTAGGAGAGGATGGTCTTCGTCCCTCTTTTTTCTTGCGATATTGGGATCTTTTGAAGGAGGCTTGCCTTCCAAGAGATGATGGACAGTGGTATGATGCATGAGGCCCTATCTGAGGGGTTGATTTTCCTTATTCCCAAGGAGGGAGGAAACGCCGAGGAGATTAGATAGTGGCGGCCGATCACGATCTTGAACTCTGCCTACAAAATTATTGCTAAGGCCTTGAGTTTGAGATTGCAACCTATGCTGGACAGCCTCATCCACCCTACCCAGACTAGTTTTGTCAAGGACCGTAGCATCCTTGACAATATCTTTACTTTTTGGGAGGCTGTTTCACTTGCTCGTATGAGGAAAGAGCCCTTGGCTGGGGAGGGTGGGGAGCGCTTCTCCCTTTCTCGTTCGGTTCGACAGGGCTACCCTCTAGCGCCCACGCTCTTCCTTTTCTTTGCTGAGACGATGAGCTCTTACTTGACTGCGCAGGATACAGGCCTATAGGGCCTCCGTCTCCCGAATGAGGAAAGAGGAGTTACTAGATTCAGAGTTCGTAGATGATATAGCAGTTTACTTGCATGGCCATGCGGCCAATTTGACTCGTTTTCAGGATGCTTTAGAGCAATTTTGGATGCCTTTGGTGCCAAGATTAATTGGCACAAATCATGTGGCTTTTGGGTCAGTAGAGACGAGACCGTCTCGTGGCGACCTAGCATGCAGTTTCAGTGGATTCCCCCTGGCATGGCGGTGCGATATTTGGGATGCCATGTCGGACTTGATTTGATAGAGCCAAGCAGTAGATTGCTCCTTTACTTTTGAGCATTCGGTCGGTGCGGAAGCTTCTTTTCTGGAGCTCTGCGAGACTTTCTTTGGCTAGACGGGTGGTAGTGGCGAATCAGGTGCTTTTGGCCACCATGTGGTACATTACTTCCTGCTGGATATTCTCAGGCTCATGTGGTACATTACTTCCTAATCAAGTTTAGCGCATGATCAGGACTTTTCTGTGGTCTGGGAGAAACGGAGGGCCGGCTAGGGCCAAAGTTGCTTGGCCACTTATCACTTTGCCAACAGCACAGGGAGGTCTAGGGATTGTGGACCCAGCTTGCCAGAGCCGAGTGCTTTTGGGCAAGCTTATTGTTTGAGGACTCTTACCAGGTGCGCTGAGCCTTGGAAGGAGCTCCTCTTACACAGACTTGGTAGATGCACTCCAGCTACAGGAGGCCCGTGGGGGCAGGCAGAGGTCCGATGGATTTTCACAGAGATGTGCAGAGTTGGTTTCCCGCGGAGGACTGAGGACAGATTTGCATGCAGTTTGTTGAGGACATGGGAGCAGCTACGCCCTGCATTTGATCCAGATTCCTCCCTCTTGCACTGAGGAGATCATGAGACAGCCCCTGGTTTGGAATCCACAGGTTCGGACAGATAGAGGCTACATGGTTGGATCCAGACCTCATGTCTCTTGGGGAGCTTTGACTACTAGACCTGCTCGGTGCCTTGGTGATCGGTAGCTTCCTAAGGAGCAGCAGAGTTTGAGTTTGAGGGGTGTTCCACAGAGATGATTAGTGATATTGAGGCAGCAGTGCCAGAGACTTGGTTACAGCCCAGGATTCAGACTCCACCCACCTGGATGGGGGCATTCACGCGTTTGGAGATACTCATTGCAGTGAGAGGCTGCTATGGGGATTGCACATTGTTCTTTTAGGTGGGTGAGGGTGGACGACTTCATAGAGTCATGACTGAGTCGCGGAGCTTGTGGTTGACTGCATCTTTCAGCGGATCCGAGTAGTAGGAGCTTGTGGGGGCAGACTTTGGCATGTTGACCTAAACCTGGAGGCCATCACCGTTGACTCTGAGTGGCACCTTTGGGCATGGGAGGCCCGGCGCCCGTTTACAATGGGACCCAGGCGAGTGGCAGTGCAGAGACCCTTTTGCCTCGGCAGAGAGACCGCCCACGCCGTTCTTTCTATATTCGGCATGGCTTGGCAGACATATTTTGCTAGCTCCGACATGCCAGTCCAGCTGCCTGCAGAGCATTGGCAGCGTGAGGGCATTTCAGCAGAGTTCCTGACTGCATTTTGGCAGCGCATTTGGAGTAGTAGACAGCCCAGGCGTACGGTTACCTTTCAGTGGTTGCTCTCATAGAGCCATTGCTGTGGGCACTTGGCTCAGTTTCGGTGGGCAGGCCACCAGATTGCTCCGGCTGTGGACACCCACAAGAGACACAGAGGCACTGCCTCTGGGATTGCACTCTTGCACAGCAACTAATGTGATTGCTGACATATTGCCATGATTTGCTGATCTAAGTATCAGGCCTTGGATTTTTAACAATTTTAGTCATGATTTAAATTTATAATATTATGTGCATATTAGGATACATGGTTGTTGGGGAAATCAATTGACTTAAATTAGGCTTTCCCATTTCTTTCTAGAGTACTTGGGAATAGGTACTCTTAGATTACTATTTGAGAGGTATATGATCTAGACTCTTTTCATTTAGTTACATTAAGCTTGACTAGTTTAATGTTAGGTAAAGTTACATTAAGCTTGACTAGTTTAATATTAGGAAAAAAGCTTTTCGATTGTATCTTAGGAATAATTGCTACACAAAGAGGTGAAAGGAGTGTTCCTACATATCAAAGAAGGATTTTGATTACCACTATTAATATACTTAAGAGAGAAATAGGTTACTTCTCTTCTTTACTCAAATAGCTTGATCTAAACAAAATTGCTTATGTAAGAAGAGTAGGTAGATGTCATGGTAGAATATATGAGATTAGGGAAGTAGATATTGAGATTATTTAACCTTAATTGATATGTGGAATGATTCTTCTTTTTAAGTATATCTTTCATTGTTTTGTTAATTATTGGTTGATATACATGATGTGACTTAAGGAGTGGTTAGGTATGTCAAAGTAATTAAACTAGGGTGTGTGTTACTGAAATTACATTATTCCACTAGATCCTTATGAGGGGATTACGAGACACACACTAGAGTTTAAAAATATAAAATGAATGACCTCTAGGAAGAACAAAATTGAATCTAGACTTTTCACAAAATTGGATCCTTGGGATATAAAACCTTGTATGGATCCTTTTCACAAAATGGGATCCTTTGGATATAAAACCTTATATGGAAAGAATACTTAAAAAGTAATTAAAAATACATGGAGACTTGGTCACGTGGAAACATGAAACATAAGATAAGAATCTAATCTCAAGACTCAATATAGTTGAGTGAATTGTATTCATTGTTTACCATTATGTACTCATAATGTTAAGCCAAGTGGGGATGGCCTTCCATGCGAAGGATGTCACTTACCCTCGTGTGTGCAGGAAGTGATCTTAAGTATTCCATTGGTTTATCACTTAGGTGGGGAAGTAGTTAAGACCTCTCACTAGAGGCGGGGAATCGATCCAGTGAAGAAAAGAATAGGAGTTATGGGACATTGACCCAATCCCCTTCTTAAGGTCCCACTAGGTGACAAGGATAAGGTCCAGCGAAGAAAAGAAGAGGAGTAAGGGGACATTGACCCAATCCCCTCCTCAAGGTCCCACTAGGTGACAAGGTCTCATAAGATACCCTTGACCCAAGACTCTTGCAAAATTCCAGAAGTGGTAATGGTCAGAAATCCCATGGTTTATTCGGGTATTAGACTCCTTGGATATGTCTTGATGAGGGTCCCACTAGGTGACAAGGACATTGACCCAATCCCCTCCTCAAGGTCCCACTAGAGGTGACAAGGTCTCATAAGATGCCCGTGACCCAAGACTCTTGCAAAATTCCAGAAGTGGTAATGGTCAGAAGTCCCATGGTTTATTCGGGTATTAGACTCCTTGGATGTGTCTTGATGATGGATTTTAAGACATGTAGACGTGGTTTCTACTGAGGGAGATCTAATGATTAGAGTGACCATCAGATGTACCTTGGCAGGTTGGGATCAAGTTTCAATGGGAGAATTACCAAGGTGGCCTCAAATCAAATTGCTTTTTATACTAGCAATGTACCTCCAAAGTGAGAGTTGATTAAGATGAATTGGTTATCTTTGAAAAGAGATATTTGACTATGTCTTTTCTCTATTTGAGAATTGTGTGGATGTAACTGATAGAGAACCTTCAAAGTAAGGGATAAACTATGATAAAATAGTTCAAAAATGAACTTATCTTGGTTTAAAAACTGATATTAAGTTAAAGAATTAAATCCATCCTCGGGACTGAGTGGTAGGGTGGTGACTAGATCATTGGGGTATTGACCAAGGTTTATCCAAGCTCATGTCTCCTTCTACATTTCGGCGACAAAAGCGTTTAACGATAAGAAAAGTTTAAAAATTCTCATGTAAATCCACTGCAATGATAACATTTGAATAAAAAGTTTAGAAATTCTCCACTGCAATGATAACATTTGAATCAAAAGTTAAAAATTGGAACAATGTGAAAATGATTTGAAAAGACCCCCCTAGGTTCAAAGGAGTGTCCGTCCGAATCCCAAGTGGGAGGTACCCAATCGATTGGAGGATGATGCCCAAGTGGGAGGATTCGGCTAGTGTTATATGTGCACATTATATGTGCATATACTAGGAGGCTAACCCACCCTAGGCAGGTGAACATGGGAGCATGGGAACATGTTGTAGTGGGGCAAGGGTTAGGTCTAACCTTGGGTTGAGGTTAGGGTCAGGCAACCAAGGGTTAGGTCTAACCTTGGGTTGAGGTTAGGGTCAGGCAACCAAGGGTGTGCACATTATATATGCATATACTAGGAGGCTAAGCCACCCTAGGCATGTGAACATGGGAGCATCTAGTGGGGCAAGGGTTAGGTCTAACCTTGGGTTGAGGTTAGGGTCAGGCAACCAAGGATCACACATAGAAATGGAAGACTAAGAGTCACTCTAGAAATGGAAGGTCAAGAGTCACTCTGGAAATGGAAGGCCAAGAGTCACTCTGGAAATGGAGAGTCAAGAGTCACTCTGGAAATGGAAGGCCAAGAGTCACTCTGGAAATGGAGAGTCAAGAGTCACTTGAGAGCTCTCCTATATAATAGGGACATGGGGCACTCGCAAGGGATGTTCTCTTGTGTAGAGCATTGTGTCTACTCTCTTGCCATTTCAAGCTAGAGCCAAGTGCTACTGGAGTGAAGTCATATCTCTGTGGTATGGGACACTAAGGTAAGATATGTGATACTTCATTGTATTTATGTGTATACCCTTGGGCTCGGGGGTGGTTGGGTCGATGAGAATATGCCTGGTTCATGCATGTTTATGCACGGTCATTAGCTAGAGAGATCTTAGGGTTTTGATAGCTAGGCTTCACAGAGGCCATCTTCTACAATTAACATAGGCCTTTCATAGTTCTTTTATGTCATTCGTGTTTCACAATAAGCTGTTATACAGTCTCATCACACTAACAACATGCACCCATAAAGGATCTCCTTCCAGTGCGTAAGAAAGCATCAAAGAGAGATACTTAGAAGCCCAAAACCTTGTGTGCAAAGATATGATGTCACCCCTATGGCTTGAACCCTCCATGATCAACCTTATCATGTAGAAACATAAGGAAGAAGACCCAAAATAGCCTAACATGTAAAACAAAGTACACACTAGCATGGCCTAAGGTGATTGCTCCACCTCTCCTAGAGAACCTACTCGTCCACACATGATATTTAGCCTTAGTCATTAGCTCCCTCATGTATACAGACCATGGGTCTCTCTCTCACCGACTTGGATTAACCCATGAACCTAATCTTCCTCAATTGCTTGCCTCAAAATAGCATCCACACTTGCAACTTGCAAGTGATAGTGTGCATAGGGATGTACTCCATCCACATTGAGATAGCTGGTTAATATGCCCACCAACATCCAAAAACTACATATATTTACAACCTCTTACTTGTCCAGTACAAGGGATGGTATATATTTACTTAATGTACAAGGGATAGTATATATTTGCGACCTCTTACTTGTCCCAGCAGACAAGGGATAGTATATATTTACTTAATATAATACTACACCTTGTAAGTAAAACAAATTTTTGGCAAAATCTTTCGTGCATTTTAGCACACATTATTCTAGTGTTGTGATTATGCACTATTTCTAATGGATAATCAAAATGAGTATTCTCATAAAGGAACTTAGTTGTAGATCTTGTGTGTACCTTTTGTGTTGGTTTGGCCTCTACCCACTTGGTGATATAGTCAACAGCATCTAATATAACATGCTTGGGTACCCTTAGTAGCTAGGCTAATTGCTCCAACAAATAACAAGCCCATTTTTAAGGGGTTGTTTTGAAATAATGGGGTCACATATATATGATCCTTTTGCTGGGCCATAAAAAAACTTTGGCATTCATCATAGTGCTTAATAAATTTTGCTAGGCTACCTAGGCTGGCTTGGAGAACTTTGTAAGCTATAGTATTCATTGCAAAGTGTCCTTTGATGATGCCAAAGTGAGCTTGCTTAAGAATGGCAATGAAATCATTGTGAACACACTTCCTTATCAAGTCATATCTGGCCCTAGGCTTGTATAGCATTCTCACTATCAGCTTATTGGGGATGCATCTAGTTTTATCCTTTTTTATAATAAAATCCTCTAGAAATCCATGGGTCAAGAAATAGGTGATGTTCTACATTGCCCATCAATACTCAGCCAAGAAAGCCAAACGTAGGAAGCCTAAGAAGTATGTTCTCTCCATAAGATCATACCTTCATTGTGCTTGTTATATTGAGGCCATAAATTCACATGAAACTTACACTAAATGGTGGAGAAATGGTGTAAAGATGACCTCAATATGATCACCATTTTTGCTAAGATAGTGGCACCGATAAATGATGAGGGGCCTATTTGTTTTGACTAAGCCAATCTTTGCCAAGTTGTTAAGCACAAGCTTAATAAGATCAAGGCTAAGTTAGAGAAACAAGTGAAGCTCAAGGAGCTTACCAAAACTCTAGAGGAGGATTTCAAGCAAGTGCCTATGTACTTTTAAGTCCTACAACATTAGGGATAGAGTGGTACATAGTACGACGGCTCAAAAGATCTTGAGTAAAAGCCTCATACATCTTATGATGGCCTTGTTAAGGTTAAGGAAGTAAACCTTACTAGCCTAGATGAAGAACCTATGCCAAAATTCATTGCTAAGGTCCTTACTCTCAAGAAAGAAGCTAAATTGAGATTTTTTTAAACATAGAGATACATGGACATGAACGAAATTCCTCTAGAAGTGGTGAAACACGTTTTTCCTATTGAGGGCATAAAACCATCCATGCAAAGATATTTCCACATGAATCCCAAGTGTGGATAGCTAGCCAAGGAGGAGCTAGACAAGTGGGACTTTTGCATGAGATTAAGCATATTGAGTGCCTTTCATTGATAATGATCATTCTTAAGAAAAACATATAGCCTAGTGTGTGTGTCAGCCTTAACAATTTCAATGCTACCATAGCTTGTGGTCAATATCCACCATTTCCCTACATAGACCACGCTTTGGAAAGAGTCATTAGAAAAGAATCTTAATTGGGTTACGTAACCATCAATCGAAAAGAATCTTAATTGGGTTACGTAACCATCAATCGAGTAGATTAGCATAAGATTGCATTTTCTATGGAATGGGGCACCTAGGATGCCATTTGGCTTCACTAGCACCCTTGTCACCTTCTAATTATTGATGTGTATGGTCTTTAAGGATACCTTAAAAGAGTTTTTAAAGCATGCATTCTAAGTGTAAGGAGAATCTAGAGGTGCAAACTCTTTGCATCTCACTAAATCCACTCAAATGCCAATTCTAGGTTAAGTACAGAGTCATTCTTAGATATATTGTCCCTACGAATAACAGAGGATTGTATTATAAAAAAGGATAAAACTAGATGCATCCCCAATAAGCTGATAGTGAGAATGCTATACAAGAAGGGCCAGATATGACTCGATAAAGGAAGTGTGTTCACAACGATCTATGTGTCAGAATGGACCAAACACATAAATAGGGAAGCATAATCCATGGTTGGGGTCTATTCTAGGTAACCATATGGCTTATAAGACTTGCAAGAGTCTTGTTGCTCATATGCCCCATAGTTCACCTATTTTGGGTTTTTTTAATCTATTGGTAGGGTCATCGAGTACTATTGTTGGTGTAGTTCTTGAAGGAACAGTTTAAGGTGGTAATACTAGAGATGGGTATGGCATTTAGGGCGGTCAATGGGGTTATGCTAGGGAGGCACTAGAGCATGTGCCGACCAATTAAGGAGTAACTCTAGTGGGGCCAGTCATTAGGACTTGTTTGGGGTCTTCTTGGGCCCTTTATTTGCCCCAAGCCTAATGACAGTCATTAAGGAGTGGTGCAATGGGAGAAGGCCATGTGGAGAAAAATGTTGGGTTTCCCTGCCCCTAATATGTAGGGGTCAAACTTGAATCATACGTTTTTTTTTTTAAGAAATTGGGCTGAAAAATGCAAAATCTTTCAATAAAATCAAATTTCCCACCTTTTTTTAATAAAGACAGCTCAAACTGGCATAAATGACCCCACCTCAAAAAGTGGGCTAGGGCCAAAAACGCCCCCCCATCATTATCCCTCATTTAAAGCTACTTTTCCCTCTCCCCACTCCCTCTTTCTCTCTCTAAAACTAGCAATTCGATTTTGAGTCTCTCTCTAACTAAAAGAGTCTTTTTTGGCCTCCTCCCTCCCCATTCTGCCTTCCCCTTCCCTCCTAAAGTTAGATCTATCTTTCTGTGCCTTCTTGGCTATGGAAAGCTTGGAAAACAGTCCACTTTTTCCCCCATCAAGTCCATCCTCTCTTGCTTGCACACATTCTTCACTCTCCTCTTGCTAGCTTATACACATTCTTGACTCCTCTTGCCAGCTTATATGCTCTGCTAGCATTAGATTGCAGAGATCTTCTTGGCTATGGAAAGCTTGGAAAACAGTCCACTTTTTTCCCCATCAAGTCCATCCTCTCTTGCTTGCACACATTCTTCACTCTCCTCTTGCTAGCTTATACACATTCTTGACTCCTCTTGCCAGCTTATATGCTTTGCTAGCATTAGGTTGCAGAGATCTTCTCACACACCTACAACTTCATAGCATTTAGCTTAATCGGTTAGCCAAGCACAATGAGTCGCCGACCTCGTTCAAGGGTGGAGTCCTTTAGCAACAGCAATGAACAAGACGACACTGGCTTGTGGGCTACAAGCACCTTTGCAAAAGGAATGTGGGTGACGATGCGTCCAAGCACAAGGGGAGCCCACAAAGTCTCTCGCAGATACATAGGGTTAAAGTCACACCATTGGAAGGGCCGCATAGTGGATCTCAAGCAGGGGGCTAATGGAAGCAAGCAGGTGATGATCCAACACGTCTACAAGGCATCGCAACTCCGTGTTGACAATGCCAATCACAAACGCTTTCCTGCAAATTGTAAGTTTTATTTGTGCTTCTTGTTTTATGGGCTGCACTGAGACGTGCTAATATCATTTCATGTTACGGAAGCTTGATTTTTTCAAGTGTGTTCTTGTAATGTTCTGTGCAGACATCTTTCCATCGACATTTGTGGAATGGGAGCCTTTAGAGGCCCTTTCTGGAACCTTTGAGGCGCACCACTTTGAAATCGGCAACCTACTATATACTGGTTGTTCGGCATCAGAGCTTTTAGAGCGCTCAGTTTTCTTCTTTCATGCAGAGTATATTGTACCCACGTCAAGAGATGGTTCTGGGACTCTACGGAGGCTCCCTACACCAAGTCTCACAGACCATGATTGGCCAAAGCCCGACAATACTTTGGTTGCACTAACGAGATGTCGGATTGAGATTGATGTGTGCAATGCAATGAAGTGCACCTATGGGTCACATCGTGCGACTCTCACGTTCTTCATGCCTTTACATTTGTTTGTGTTTTTATTCAAGGAGGCTGATGTTCACTGGACTCCTACAATGTGGATTGCAAAGGGAGGCACAGTAATGAGTGCCTTTCTGCCACCTTCGTGGGATTTGAAGGTTATTCAACATCAGGGTGACAAGATAAAGTGCATGGTGGTGTCGGAGAAGATGGTCGTTCGGTACCAGCTTGGAAAGCAACAACTCTCTATTATCTTTCCTTACAGATGTTGGAAGCTGACTGGAGGCGAATGGCAAGCACTCGATTCGGACATCAACGATGCAGAACAGCTTGATGTACATGTTAGCACGCAAGCTGATGTGTGGGATATCATAGTAAATGCTGATTGGAATATGGCGAACCTAAGGGAGTACTTAGGCCTTAGGTTTGCACTGAAAGGTGACTTTTCATTTGTGATTGATAACACACCTCTACGTAAGAGGAAAGAGGCATCTTACTTTTGTAAAAGCATTCCCTTCCCCAGATGTATCCATATCAAGCAAGCTATGTAATAGATTTTGAGAGATTAATTCAAAACAATTTTGGCTACTCGCAATTTGCGTTCAATTTTGTGCACTTTTAAGTTATGTCGCGTGTTTTTATTTTTTTGGAGGTTTTAATTGAGTTTTTAAACATAAAAAAAGTTTTAAAGACCTCTTTATAAGTCACTTTTGGCCACTTTGAGTTCATCTCCTCACTCTCGGCATCTTTGCGGTCCCCTCGCCTTCTTCGCTACTCAAGCATGGCCACCCCTACCCAAGCTCTCCTATCTCAATTGCACAAGCTTGACCTCGGTCACTTGATCGAGAAGCTTGCACCCATCTTTCAGACATCTATTGACATGGAAGGCACCGCCGAACTCCATAATGACGTGTTTGGGGCGTTCACTAGCTACATGGACACATACATGGCTGAATATTGTGTCAACTTTGAAGACGAGGAGGGAACTTGGGTGCCTGTGGATCTTATCAAGCATACCTACAAAGCGGACAAAAATTTCAGGTTCAGGCTTGCAAGATTCCTCAAAGGCCTTAGTAGCACATATCTAAGGGAGGAGGAAGAAGATAACCTGGTAGGTCTTGGAATGGGCAACATCAGCACAAGTTTTTTGAGGTGGGACATGACTCTTGCCCTCCTGATCTTGGAGGGAACAGAGAAAAGCAAGGGAAAGAGGAAGGCCACTCCTCCAAACAAAGCCACACCTTATCTCTTGATCAAGGAAGCTGACCCAAAGGAGGAGATTGTCACCCCAGTGCAAGAAGCATCTCTTGCACTTGTGACTCTGGCGAAAGAGCCGCAAGCTGAGGCTGTGAAACGGGACATCGAAGGGGACGATGTCATGGATGAAGTTCCAGAGCTCGAAGTGCGAACTCTACACCCCATCATAGTAGAAGGTGTAGAGTTCTTATTTTTGGATGACATCGCCCATGTCCTTGGGCTGCACCAGGATGAAACTCTCTCAGTCATTGCTATGTACGCGGGCATGCGAGACACACAACAGCCGTCCAAAGATGATGACATCCGCATTAACTTCAGTTCCGCAGATGTCACAAAGGTGCTTGCGCTCCCGGAAAATCATGCCTCAATAGAGTCCCTTGTGTGGCAGAGACTCTTGTACAAATATCCCAGTGCAAGGATTTCTACGAGAGTGTGCCAGAAACTAGCTTTGCCCCTCACAAGCCGCTTGCCATTTCGGATTCCGTCAGCCTCGGGAGCATCAATATTAGTGATGCAGACCTTGCGGATCATGATGATGCCACTGAGGTAGTACACCCAATTTCTTCCCTTCTTAATTTGTAATTTTTTGAAGTCAACTCATTCTTCTATCTACTTTGTAGACCGCAAGAGAAATGGACTGGTTCGCAAGCCGAAAGGGTGGAGCACGAAAGGAGGTGGAGGGGAAAGATGCTACGCTATGGCACTACATCCCGAGCTTCAATGCCGAGATGCTTCGCGTAATTCACAACGACTTTTCAAATGATGCGCAAGCTGAATTTTTGAAGTGCAGAGCCCTAAGCGCCATCCTGTCTGAAGCCCCTATAGCCCAAAATGCCCATAAATGTATTCTTGTAAATAGGGAAGCAGCTATCTATAGCTTTGGTGATAAAAGTGCAGGATCTTTCCTAGGATTTTGTGGCCTTAGCCTTGGACAAGGCATCACTGATGCCAAAGAGATAGCCGAACGCATTGGTGACAAACCATCAGTAAAGACTCTCACCCACGAGGCTTTCACCAAGCTCATCAAGCGAGTTGGCTAGATCCAATGTACTCATTTGCCTTTTGTGAAAATCAAACAATTAATGACATCAAGATGTTTTTCGAGCTGATTTTAAGTTTTATCTTCTTGATGTGTTTATATGTTATTGTCGTGTCCTGTCATGATGTTTCAATCAATTTTTGTGAACGCTCGTCTGCTACCGCCCGTCCGACTTTGGCTCGACTCGACGGGCCGATTTCTCCTGCGTATGGCCCCAAAAGGGTAGATCAGCTGTGCGGGGTGCGCCGGGGCCGAGGGGGGGGGCCGGTGGTCGCGCCGTGGAACCTGTGTGCCACGGAGCGACTTTTGCCTGTTTGACCAGGGAGGGGGGGGCCGGTGGTCGCGCCGTGGAACCTGTGTGCCACGGAGCGACTTTTGCCTGTTTGACCAGGGTCGCGCCGTGGAACCTGTGTGCCACGGAGCGACTTTTGCCTGTTTGACCTGGTCAAACAGGCAAAAGTCGCTCCGTGGCACACAGGTTCCACGGCGCGACCACCGGCCCCCCCCCTCGGCCCCGGCGCACCCCGCACCTGGTCAAACATGCAAAAGTCGCTCCGTGGCACACAGGTTCCACGGCGCGACCACCGGCCCCCCCCCCGGCCCCGGCGCACCCCGCACAGCTGATCTACCCTTTTGGGGCCCAGGTCAAACAGGCAAAAGTCGCTCCGTGGCACACAGGTTCCACGGCGCGACCACCGGCCCCCCCCTCGGCCTCGGCGCACCCCGCACAGCTGATCTACCCTTTTGGGGCCATACGCAGGAGAAATCGGCCCGTCTCAAGTCAAGCCAAAGTCGGACGGGCGGTGGCAGACGAGCGTTCACATGAGGTCGAATGTACATAGCGACAACAATTACATGCAAAAGACTACAATTACCTTGACAAGACAACAATCACTTGCAATAGAAAATAACTTTTTTGAAAATAGACATGGTTTTTCATTAATCAAATTGAGATTACAAAACACGGATTTGTTGCATTACAAAGGCTTCCCCTATCTAGTGAAAGAGAGCTTCCTCTCCACGGATACGCCTAGCTAGATGAAGATCAGATGGCTTCAAAGTGACACGTTTTACATGCACCATGCACAAAACCGCGTCTTGGAAAAGCGAAACCAAAATATCCTCGGCACCTTGTTGCAGAGCGCCTAGTGCCGCCGCTTGCACACGATTGACATCCCGGCGCTGGTCGTGGATAATCTCTTTGACGAGACGCCCAAAAGGTGCCTTTGGAATAATTGGTGTGCAGGTCTTTTGATATTTGCGAATTTCTCTAAGGGCAACTGTCCCTGGTCTCCACCTTTGCTTCTTCTGCGTTGTTGGGGGCGGTGGTGCTTGCGCGTGGCGAGTCCAAGCTGGCGTGTCATTTTTAAACTTTTGTCGCTACTCTTGGAAGTTATCGGAAGGGGGTTCTGTGCGTTTAGGAATGGTTTTCCCCTTCTTAGCCTTTGCAGGTGTTGGAGTTTTCTTTGCCTTTGCAGATGGAGTCTTCTGAGCTGCTCTCTGCTCTACCTCCTTCCTTACTCGCTCCTCTTCATCTTTCCTTTCTTTTTCCTCCACGAAGCCTCCGTGTGTTTGCTGCCCTGGCTTCTCGTTCAAGCTTCTGTCTCTTATTTTCTACTTCCTCAGCTGAGAGTTTTCTCTTTCCTTTACCAAGTGCACGAGCCAAGACTCTGTCTAACATTGCATTGAGAATCCTATTGCTCGGCAGGTGCTCCCTTTCTACTGTGTCTTCATTTCTCCTCTTTGTATATTCTGCTCGAAGACTTTGTATAGCCGCTTCCAAAATTGTGTCATCTTCGTATCCGGCCATTCGCAGGTCAGCAACAAATCCGTGAGCTTTTCTGTTAAGCCAATCCTCCTCCGCAGCAAAGAATGCTAATCTTCTCTTGTTGCTTGCGGCGGCCTGAGCTTCTTCTACAGCCTTCTTATCTGCCTCCGCCTTCCTAACTGCCTCGTCTTCTTCCGCCTTCTTGGCAGCCTCATCCTCCTGTGCTTTCTTTGCTGCCTCGTCCTCCTGTGTTCTGACGGTCTCTTCGGCTTCTTTTCTTGCTCTCTCAGCTGCCTCCATGTCCTCTGCTTCTTTGTGTAATCTCTTCGCTTCTTGGCATTCTTGGGCTTCTTGGGCCTCTCGCTCAAGCCTCACACGCTCAGCTTCCAGATCCATTTGGGCTTGTGGGTAAATGTTTGGGATTGCAGTTCTATGTGCCACCGGTAAGGGCCCAAGGTCTTTGAAAATGTCATTCTGCGTATTGGAGGGAGGATCATTTGGGGGCTCCATGTGCGTGAGATATTAGTGCACGAGCGAGAGAGAGAGAGAGAGAGAGCGCGAGAGAGTCAAGGGGAGAGGAAGAGAGAGAGCTCACAAGTCAAGACTTTTAAAAATGACTATAAAACTCACTGATATTTATAGGGGGCCAAAATTACAAAAAAGTCAATTTACAAAATGAACGCGCCAAAAAGTGGCGAACAAGAATTATTGGGTGGGTAACCACACGCGGCCATTTCTTAGTCGACCACTGTGCCATTGCCTCGCTCTTTCACGTGCCATTGACACATTGCACCCTTCTCTTTCGCCTTGCACCTAACACCTTCATGATTTTGCGCCTCAAAGACAAATTTCCGGCTCACTTTTGGGCCTTTCTCCCAGTAAGTGCACGGTAAAACCAATTGAACATTTCTTGAAACGCATTGCTGCGAACCTTGCCACCGCCATGACCCGTGTTCTTAAAATAGGCCGCCTTGGCTTGGTAATATGATCGTTCCATGCCTTGGTTGCTCCAGAGTGCAAGAGACCCATATTCATCTAGAAAGAAGGAACTGTGCGCATAGAGAATATGCATGTAGTGTGTTATATGAGTTTCCCCCCAAGCATCGATCATTTCTTCTGTGAATCTGTCAATCGAAGTCTTGAATGTAGCTATCTCTGCTTCATCAAGATACGGGCGCTCAAGAAGCCTCATCATCTCATCACAAGCTTCCCACACATGTGCACGCTTCAATCCTAGTGTCGCCTCATTGCCTCGATAGGTTGTTACATCACAAATCTGCTTCCATAATTCAAAATGTGTATGGCTTTGAGCCTCACCATAGTTTGAGAGCAAGTGTCTTGCTTTTGCACCACCCATACATATCTTATTAGGGTTATCTTGGGTACTTGATGGGTTTTTGCGATCCTTAGAGAGGGTGACAGCACCTGCGTGAAGCCCCACGGATGATAAAACAACTTCAAGCTCTTTGATGACCTGTTCTCGCCGTGACTCTGGCTCCATGTTCCAAGCATAATTGATGTGGAGCATCAATAATTTGTCCAGAATTCTAAGTCTTGCGTGCAAGGTACACACATGTACTCGCGACAGTGGAATTGAAAGAATAGGGTTCCAAGTAGCATCCTCCTCTGCGCGAGATGGTGCCTTGCTTTGATTGCAGCTCATAATTCCATTGAGCCAGACGTGCATACCCTTCCCTTTTTGTAATTGATTTGAGCCCTTTGCACTTGCCTGCTTACGACCTTTCACCTTGGTTGCTTGTTTGGCCTTCCCCACTGCGACACTTGGCATCCTTGGATGACAACAAAAGATGCATGGAAACAAAGTGTTAGCACCGCTTTTAGTTCCCAACATGCATTTGAGGGTCTTGAGATCACCACCAAGGTGCCACTCTATTTCAAAGTGACCAGTGCCAGGCACATGCAAGACTTCACCATTTGATTGCCTGTGTATCACTCCTTGAATACCTGTACGGGTGAAGTACCACCTCAGACTGTCATGGTCCTCGTGCGGAAGGGTCCATGCCGCCTGCCACCATATGTTCTTCTCAGACTGCACTCCAAAGTAATCTTGCTTGCGTCGCTTTGTGTGCAAGTTATTCTCCGCATCACCTGTTTCATCTTCGCCGTCTAAGCTCTTTCGCTTCAATGCCCTGCTCATGAGTGTCAGACTTGTACGTTCCACCCTTTGGCCCTTTACAACCTGACATTCATCCAATTTGAGGACAAATATAGCCTTTCCATCCGTCTCCTCTAATGTCATATCATAAAACTGAATCATAGCTCGTTGAAGCGCCTCCACCTCGACGTAAACATTGTTAAACTTGTTGTAAGCAAAATCTTTTGAATTTGACATTGGCATGCTACCATCCACCCATCTGTAGCCGCCTAGCAAGTCGGCAATATTGTTGTTTGCTGACTTCCTTGCCATAACTATACTGTATGGTGTTGGAAGTATAGATCGTGTCATTCCTTTGCCTCGTAGACGTGCTGTGATGCAAGTATACAAAGCCCTGTATCCCTTATCACTAATACCTGCTGTGTCGCACACAGTGAGCATGTCAACGGGACTAACAATCTGCTCAAATTCCTTGAGAAAATACTTTTGAATCCTGTCACGCAACGCACCATTTACTAGATTGGTTATCATATTGATTACTTTCTGCTCTGGAATAATGTGCTCAAGGATAGACTCCTCAGTATTGGAACAACCTAATATTGCTTTAGCACATTCCCTGGACATCACATAGTTCAGAGTCAATGACATAACTATATGAAAAAGGAATGTAATGCTAGTTTTGAAGCTGTGATTACCTTGTTTGACGCACATGTCGCTTGCAAGCCCCCCCCATCTTTGGAAAGAAGACTCAGAGGCTTGCGCTTTCGCTGCCTTGCATTATATCCCACGGGGAGGTGAGTGAAATGATCGACATGTCGGCGAAGGTTCCGAGTTGAGTTTCGAAGACGGAGACAGTTCTCTATAGCTCGATCCCTCCTTTCCACACCTTTATCAAGCTTCATCTTCTGCTCTGCATCCTCCTTCTCTAGATCCTTGACTCGAGCCAGCATATGTTCCTTTGTGGCCATGAAAGTTGACGCACATTCTTCCTTTTCTGCCTTGCATAATTTTAGAAGCTTCCTGAGGTGATTTTGATTTGAGAGTTCCTGCAAGTACAAAGAATAGAGCCTCTGACAGTACCCTAAGAAACCATTATAACCATCACCCAAGAAGCGTACGACCTGCGTGATATTACGAAAAGGGGGAGGTGCACCAGTCTGTGGATCAAGGGGATAAATGCTTCCATCAGTCCAAAGATCAATGGCTTTTGCACCTTGAAGTCATAGCACCTCAGCAGGAATACATCCCTTCGTTCGATTACTTCTCATTGTGGCATACTCCTCGTCTAAGTCCACGTGCAAGCAAAACTTTGATTGCTTGTTGGTGATGTCCCGTAGAGCCATTGTACCTAGCAAATGGAGATGGAGATGTAGATGGATACAGAGATGGAAATGTGAATGGTGATGGAGATGGAGATGTAGATGGATACAGAGATGGAAATGTGGATGGTGATGGAGATGATGGAGATGATGGAGATGGAGGATGGAGGTGGAGGATGGAAATGTGGATGGTGATGGAGGAGATGAAGATGGAGATGGTGATGGAGATGGAGGTGGAGGAGATGCAGATGGATATAGAGAAATGGAGGCCTTGAGGAGATAGATATGGAGAGCTTGCTAGTGATGGAGATGGAGAGCTTCAGCTTGCAAGGATGTGTAGATCTGTACCTTCACAGGAGGGGATGGTGAGCTCTTCCATGAGAGCTGGTGGAGAGGATGATAGATATGGAGAGCTTGCTAGTGATGGAGATGGAGAGCTTCAGCTTGCAAGGATGTGTAGATCTGTACCTTCACAAGAGGGGATGGTGAGCTCTTCCATGAGAGATGGTGGAGAGGATGATGGAGTAGGAGGTCCAGATCTACAGGCCATGGCTCCTAGAGAGAGAAAAAGAAGCCCTTACCCAAGTAAAACACCCTAAACGCGTTTTAGAGAGAGAGTGTAGAGAGAGAGTGGGATCTGCAGCACCTCCAAAAAGGGAGGGAACAAAGTGACGAAAATTTTCAAACATTCTTTGTGAAAGGTACTTCACTACAAGACAAAAAGGCAGTTAGGTCCATATTCCTTCCCAAGGACAGAAGATCTAATGATTAGATTACCTTTTGGCCTATTTTCTTTTTTGTAGAAAAGGAAAAATGCATTTTCAGGCCTAGGCCACTAGCTTGGTCAAAGCTTGATTAGCATTTTAAGCATTTCACTAAGTGTCCAAATAAAAGGGCCCAAGAAGACCCCAAACAAGTCCTAATGAGTAAGGCTAATGGTTGCCTTGATACTAGGAGCATAGGTTGTGGTGCTAAAGTCTCCCCTACTTAGTGTTCCTAGTACCAACAATGAGAGGTAATGTGATTCCCATAACACTAGCACAATGAGCACAAAACAGTTACAGCCTTGGGCTTACTTATGTGCACTCTGTGTTTGTATGGTTCCGATAGTAAATTACACACCAAGCCATGGAAATAATTGGGGGTTCCCAACTTGTAAAACTGGTTAGGGTAAGTTTCCTCTGGGATTGGCCTTGTCAATGTTGGCCTATTTGGTTGAGCACGTTATTTGCCAATGCATCTATGCTCATGTCTTTAACTAGGGCCTTTTTTGGGGGGTTTTGGGCTCCTTTTCTTGTGGAGGTACATGATGATGTGTCCCTTATCTATCTCTTAGTTTGGGTGGACAACTTCTACATCTTGGCCTTGCGAGTTGTGAGCAAGGTCTATGGCCTCTTAATAGTACTCATCAAAGTTATAGTGCATAGACCTATAGAGATGGTTATGCAACCTTTTGCTCTTGAGACTGATCACATAAATCAATTGGATGAGTGATTAATCATCTAGTATTTCTCTAGGAATGTATCTCATATGTAGATACTTGGCTCTAGCAATGTAGTACCATATGGATTCTCCTTTCCCTTGCTTGATGTTCTAGATTTGAGCAATGGGACTCCATCTAGCTCCCCTAGTTTTGAGAATTCAATAATGAATGTGCCTTTCAAGACCTCATATGGGACCTTGACCTAAACAACTAGCTTGCTTTTACTTCTAGGTATAAACCAAATAAATAGATCTTGGTGGCATCAACAACCCTTCTTATAGCTTTGCAAACTTAATCAAACTTTTAAAGATGTTGAGTGAGATCCCTAGTTTCATCTTTGAGATATGGATTGGTTTGATCTTGCCCTAATATACGCCTCTCAATGCTATGTTGATGGTAACCCCATTTTCCAAGACAACCTTAGCATATCTTTCACGTATGCACGTGGTGGTGGAATGTATTAGGGTGGTTGCCCTTAACGTTCAATGCCAGTATTTGGGGTCTTATGCCTAGAGGGATTGTGGCATATGATTTCCATTGGCACTATCCTACACGTGCTTAGCTTGTTAGTTACAGGTGTGCAATGCTTGAGGATCCATTAGGTGGTTGCCCTTGTGGAATACAAGGGTTTGAAATAGCTCTTAGAGCTCATTCAACTCCTCTTCCCACACTCCCTAGAGCATCAAATGTCACAACCAGTGACCTCAATGTGCATACATACATCCAATGATAAATGTTGACCTCCTTGCAGCACACATAATGTCTGCACAATCAATCTGTCTTCCTGCAGTTCTTGAAACAGAGTTCTGCAGAGAATCGATGACTTACCCGCAGTGCTCGAAATCGCTTGCTTTCTGAAAAACAGAGGTCGTAACAACGCGCCCAAAAAACGGAGGTCGTAACGCGCCCGAAATGCATTATCGGCCCAAAAAATATAGTCCGATAGGACAGTATAGTTTCTCTATAGCTTTACTCCCGTGAAGAGAGCTCCTCAATCAGAGATCGTTTGCCAGTGCCTCCCGTAGAGCTCCCGACAAGTCGCCAACACAAATAGGGAAGAGTAGATGAAGCTCTTACCCTCGTACCGCTTCCTGTGCTTCTCTCGCTTGCAGCTCAGCCCTTAGCATGAACCAGGCTCTGATACCATGAAAAGATGCAAGGGAGAAGAGAGCTTGAGCTCTTGCAAGCACACACACACTCACAAAACCCTAAAAGAGAGCACACAAGGTGAGAGGCTCAAAATCTTCTTCTTCTTCACACAACACTCAACACACCATATACAAAGATAAGAGTACACACTATATGAAAGGTACTCAACCAAATACATACTAGGGTTCTCTGTAGTGTAAACCCAACTAAATGAGCTGGCGCTATAACTATGCCAGTTTCTAGAATGGCTATCACCACACAGCCTGTCATCCCACTGGCCGCATATCACCCATGATCTCACCAACCATACCTGATCACCCATGATCTCACCAACCATGCCAGTGGTGTAAGTGTGGGGCCTATCCCCCAGGCGGGTCATCAGTGTCCACCCCCTCACTAGATGAGCTCGATATCTCAACATATGTGTGTGTAACATATATATATATATATATATATATATATATATATATATATATATATATATATATATATATATATATATATGTATATGTACATTATATATATAGTACATATATATATATATATATATATATATACATGTACATATACATATGTATATGTAATATGTACATGTATAGATGTACATGTACATATATATGTGTGTGTGCGTGCGCGCGTGCCCATGGACACTTTTAATTGTAGTGTGAAAGGGGAAAATAAGGCTAATGGGTATAACTAATCACTATGTTAATGGAAGATTACAATTTCTCTCTCTGATCCTAGGATAATCACTCTAAGCTAAGCTAATCCAAGGCTAAACTAGGCTAATCTAGGTTAATCTAGATGTAGCTTTCTTTCATTGGTATCAGAGCATGGCTTTGATCTACATTTGAGTTAAGATTGAGAGATTTTCATGCATTTTTTAGAAAATGAGTGAGAGATGAGAATTAAGAACACACAAATGAAGACAATCATGCTACACATAGGTTCTAAATACCACTGATCTGAGAAGCACTAGTATCTAAAGTGGACTCTAAGCCTAGGGGTGAGAATGGAAGGGGCACTAATCTACCATTAGAACCACATACTGGGACAAGAGAAAAATGAACCTGATCTCCTCCTATGCTCTAAACGAGCTAGAGCTACTATTTTGTGAGCCCGCCGATGTGAAGAAGTGGGGCCTTTGCTAGAAACATTGACAGAAGTTTGTGGCAGCACTGTCGGCTCATGTCTCGCTACGCCCTTACCACCATAAACAGTGCAGTGGAAAACCCCATCAATCTTGTGTACCACAATTATTTCTTCCACATAGAGATCAGGCAAAATGAGCTTCACATCGTCCAGAGTGTAGTTGAAACACCATTTTCCCATCACCACAATGCTGAAGCAAGGCAGATACATGAACAGAATGTCCCCTTCCTTCAAGTTGCACAGGTGAGAAATGGCATAGTGCTATAACACCACATGGTACTAGGAGAGTTGTAGATCCTATTCGCCTGTTTAATAGTCTAATACAGAGAGTCAGTGGTGGTGGGCATAAACATCAGCCATAAGGGGATGAAGAAGCTTCTAAAAGCTTAGATTTTGGCTTTCAAAGCTTCAAGGCCTACAACATACATATTCATTCACAAGGGCCAGGGTTAATTTTTTATTAATATCATGCATAATGGAGGTGAATGGTGGCATGTGATTCTTAGCAATGGTGTAAATTGTTCCTCAAAGGCTTTAAACACTTAATCTTCTTCCCCTTTGCAAAGCCATGGACCTAATGGTGAGTTCTTAATTACTCTTAACCTCACCATTTGGACACCCGAGAAATCGGCTAGGTTTCCTGCCTCATTTTTACATGTTTTGATCCACTTAAACTGAACCAAATTTGACTTCATAGTTAGATAGTACACTCTTAGACCATTATATAGAACTAGAGAAATCCCAAGTCAAACATCAGGCCAAATTGCTACTGATTGACTTTCTACAAAAAAGTCAAAATAGAGAGCACTACAACTTTTTTGATTGGGTCAAAGGTGATCATATATGTGAATTGTACATGATAACGCCTCTCCATAGAGCCAAAGATCACTCAAATTGGACTTCGGGAGCTTATCCAAAGGTGATTTGACATTTTTTAGATGATGCTGAAACCTAAACCTAAAGAAAATTATAAAGAAGTCCTTGAGCATGAGGCGGGCACATCGAATGCAAGGCAAGATGCAAGGAAAGATGTTCAAGGAGCTATGCAAGAAGAGACTAAATGGCAATTTCAATGAGAGAATGCATCAAGAGGCTAATGCACCACATATGCCTAATGCTACGTAAATGCCTAAGGAAAGGGATATGAACACCACAATGTTCTTCATGCAAAACATGTTTGATAAAATGGACCAAAATTTCCAATGCATGGTGGACAAGTCCAATGATTCACTCAAGAAGAATCATTATGGATTATCTAGCTTGGAACGAGAGCTTAGCAAAGGCAATGAAACTTATGGTGAACTAATGATACATACATATGAACTGAACACATTTCGAGTCAATGGACCACAAGTTCGTAAGTCTTTTGTGGGTTCAAATGTACGTAAATGCATTGCATACTTTTCAAGCTAGTGTTTCACAAGCTATTATGACTATTGAGGATTCAAACAAGCATAAGAATGAAAGAATGGTTTTGATGTAAGAAATTGTGCACCCTAGTTTACCAACACCGATGAGCATTGAAGACTTCGTGGCATATATGGTTAACACTCAAACGGTAAGCTTTTCATTTGACAGTGGAGTGTCATTTAAACATGCCAAGTTTGCATTTGATAGAGAAGTCACTTGTTCATGTCTCATAGAGTGGATGTGGAGCTGGGAAACCTATTTCTTTGCTTTTCCATGTATTAAGCAAGAGCAAGTTGAAACAACAACTTCTTACTTTTATAGCAAAGCTAAGAAGTGGTGGTTGCAAGCGAGGTAAGATTTTGAATGGTGTTGGGAAAGTTTAGCCTATGATGTTGTGCAAAACTTTGTGGATGCTAAATGAGCTTTAGAAAGAGATGTATGCCATTTCTACATGATGATTCCTTGCCTAGCTATGCAAAGAATTATTGATATCTCTCCTTCTTTGAGCCAGCAGACCTTAAGAAGGAACACATTAAAGGGTTTGTACAAATATTAGGCGCACGATTCAAGCAAATGGTTCATGAATCATTGCAATATGGAGAAGGATAATCTCATTGCTCTTGGCAAAATCTTAGTATTGTGTGGAATTTTCCACATACACATTTCATCACTTTATGGGCATCCTATATGTAGTTCACTTTAGTCCATAGCTCCCTTGGAACACCGTCATTATTATGTGAGGAAGTTCAAAGGAAGATAGTGATACCAATGAGGCGTGTAAAGGAGGTTTTATGCATGCAATTGTGGCTAAAAATGAACTTGTGGATAGCCATGACTCTTCAAGTGAAGATGAAGTCGAAGAGGAGCAAGTGGAAGTCTCTCTTATGAGTGATGATGAATCTATTTCCGACAAAGAGGATAGCCAAGCAGATCATGTTGATGGGTCATACATGTATGGAACGCCTATGTAACAAATTAGGTGCAAAGGGTCTTTGCTTATCTTGAATCCAGAAGGATTTGCCTTTAGTAATGAGTGATGATGAATCTATTTCCCACAAAGAGGATAGCCAAGTAGATCATGTTGATGGGTCACACATGTATGGAACGCCTATGTAACAAATTAGGTGCAAAGGGACTTTGCTTATCTTGAATTGAGATGGATTTGCATTTAGTAATGATCGTGCCTGGTGTTGGACCCAGTGGCTCAATCAAGATCATCCATTCTCATAAGTCTTTGAAGAGATGCAAAATGAGGTGGTTTATGTGTTTGAGCAACCCAAGATCCCTCTACAAGAAGATGATGATACTTTTATATTGGTTCTTTCTCGAAGATCAAAGAGGGGAAGGAATGCTAAAGAAGGGTTGCATACAACCAATGTTAAAATGGCCAATGTGGGAACAAAGGGGATGCATATTTGCAATGTTTCTATGCTTAATTGCAATGTTTCTATGGTTGAAAATGGTGAGAAAATTGTAGCAAAAACCTCTACTTGGGTATCATTGAGGTCAAGCTTAAGCACACCACACACATCCCTATGCATTCGTGCTTAAAGGAGAAAAGAAAGTTGAAAATGGGAATGTTTGGACAGCCGTTAACTACTTATATGGATGCACTTCCAGCTTATGATATGTTGCCATAACGGAAGCTTGATCATGAGTATTACATTGATAAAGTGTTGGATGACACATTGATTGAGGTGTCATGTGTGGAGGATGCAATCTTAGATGCTGTCCCATGCACATGGAAGATCTGTTACAATGCATTGTGTTTGAGTAATTCTTCACAAAGGATTGGCAAATTTATGATTATGATGTTTCATATGGTCCATTGGTGACTCATAGGAACAATATGTTGGTGGTTGATGTCGATGAGTATGGTAATATCGTTCATCAACGAGGACGAGGACGTCTATGAAGATGCGGATGATAGTCTTGATAAAACGAATATATTTACTATATGAGGATGCATGTTCTATGATTTGTAGTGGAGATCTTTATGTGGATTTTGAGGATGACACTTATACTCATACTACGGAAGTTGATTTTGAGGTCACATGAGATGCATGGTACTTACTATGTGTTATGCCGTGGGGTATCATAGTGTGGTATGAGTTTCGGTCAGGTTTCCTATGAGATAGGTGGCTTCAGTATCTTGACCTTCGACAATGGAGGTCCTCTTGCATATGGGATATTGGATTTATGTTTCGGATTGATGGATGTACCAATATGTTTTCTGTTTGACCCTAGTATATGTGGTAGCCAAATTGTTTGGATTAGCGATTATGGTAGCTATCCTTTGATCCGGGTGCTTGTGCTTGAGGAGGTTAGATCGTTGGTCTTTTGGTTTACCTTTTGATCTAGGAGGTCAAAGCTTTTGATAGTTGTCCTTCGGCCACCTTTAAGGGGTCAATTGGTTCATTAAAAAAACTAGTGACTATGGCTTGTTGGATTTCTGTGATACCTTACTTGTCTTAAGCAAGTTTGTTTATGTGCTTGACATGTACTAGCTTTTAAGCTCAGCCTCACATGAATCTCAATTTGTTATTAGATTGAAGGGTCATTTATTAGATCCCTATTTAGGATATTGGAACTTATTAGTTCTTTGTGAATGTGAACATGGTATTGATTGGGGCCAATAGGGTAGAGAAGTTAAGGTTCGCGCTTTTTAAGCCGAAAGCAAGGTGACAATGGTATGTGCTTAGCTTGAGTAAGGTGCACATGGAATTTAAGGATTTAAAAAACAAAGGAAAGGGATCCAATGAGATGGTCTTCTATGTTACTCCCATCACTTTGTATGGATGAAGATGTGGTCCAATGTTTCATTCCATCAAATATGAATAAAGCATGTGTTGTCTCCATCTCAGTTAAGTGTTAATTGCCATATACCGTTACTATATCCTTTTTAGTGATGAGCATCTACCTATGTCTACTTCTTGTGGCATGAACTTTGGGACTATTAACACATCCCATTGAAAGTCTAATTTCTATTGTCCTTGCATCAAAGTCTCATACTAGTAGTATTTATAACTTTATATAGAATTCTTCTATGTTTGTGTACGAGGTATGGTAGAGGGATTCTAGTTCCAATATGGACAAAGCCTTTGAGTAGGCATATTTCTCCCCCCCCAAAATAAGATTATGGGGGGGATCCACCTACACATATTGATGATTTAGACATCTCGTTGTTGCCTATGCATTTGAAACCGCATGTATCCAATACAACTAATAACATGTTGCTCAAATGTGTGTGTGTGTGTGTGTGTGTGAGAGAGAGAGAGAGAGAGAGAGAGAGAGAGAGAGAGAGAGAGAGAGAGAGAGAGTAATTACACATTTATTATATTATGAATGACATAGAGAGAGACGAGAGTAATTACATATTCATATTATAATAATGTATAATATGTGATTAAAAATGATGAGTTATATTACTCTCTCCCTCTCTCTCTCTCTCTCTCTCACACACACACACACACACATGCATGTGCACGTACACACCCATGCATGCATGCACACACGTGCACATGCACATAGCATGTGGGCACACACACACACACACACACACACACACACACACACACACACACATGCATGCATGCACAACATACTCACATGCACGCACATTTGCGTTCACACATGCTATTTTACTTGAAACACTCTACCAACTAATAAAACCCGATGTAGCACAACCACCCTACTTTTACTAACTACCCTATATATCCTCCTCGATCTAATCTAATACTATTAACAAGGAAACAAAGAGAAGCCATGTGGCTATAAAATCTTGGATGCTGAGTGATGTCTTAAGGTGATGTGGAAAGAAGCTCATTTTGTTTCTATATGGGCTTTGATGGGGAAGGAACATGCATGTATAGTAGGAAAGACTTTAATGAGGATATTCTTCATAAAGAAGGAAGAACCTTGGGATATAATTTCTATATGGGCTTTGATGGGGAAGGAACATGCATGTATAGTAGGAAAGACTTTAATGAGGATATTCTTCATAAAGAAGGAAGAACCTTGGGATATAATTTCTTTTATGCATCATCTGATAGTCATGTTCGTGTCTAGCACAAACACTCTTCTTGGGATATTCTTCATAAAGAAGGAAGAACCTTGGGATATAATTTCTTTTATGCATCATCTGATAGTCATGTTCGTGTCTAGCACAAACACTCTTCATTAAGATTGTCTAGCATAAGCACTCTTCATTAATGTAATCTTCATAAAGAGTGTTTGTAATAGCACACACACTCTTTATTAATGTTTGTGCTAGAATCTTGGATTCAACTTAGCTCATGTGCAAAAGATTTGCAATACCTAATGTCAAGGGACAAAAGAGCCCTTAGTTTTGCACCAACTTTGAACTATGCTATAATTCCCAAGACAAACATGCCTAGATTACTACACTTGTCTTCTTTTGCGTGTGGAGATCTAATGCCTTTGGAAAAATAAAGGGTCTTGCCCACCAGAAGTGAGAAGGTCCAACAATAAACAAAGCGACATGCAAGTTTCTTCTTACTTGCGAAAAACATACATCTTGTCAATTCACTATGGTGACAATGAAAATGCTTTGATGTGAATAAATTTTCAAATAGATAGCTTATGTTTGCTATAGTTTTATATTCCTCTTTTACATTAACAAGTTTTAAGTTGTGGACTAATTGAGAAACAATTTGGTTTGCATTTATTTTATGGTAAGCATTCAAAACATGTATGAGAAGACTATGAAAAGCGACATGCAAGTTTCTTCTTACTTGCGAAAAACATACATCTTGTCAATTCACTATGGTGACAATGAAAATGCTTTGATGTGAATAAATTTTCAAATAGATAGCTTATGTTTGCTATAGTTTTATATTCCTCTTTTACATTAACAAGTTTTAAGTTGTGGACTAA
The DNA here is from genome assembly GCF_041138505.1 of Cibotium barometz. Taxonomy (NCBI): domain Eukaryota; kingdom Viridiplantae; phylum Streptophyta; class Polypodiopsida; order Cyatheales; family Cibotiaceae; genus Cibotium; species Cibotium barometz. Next base: position 35,578,772 of record NC_141088.1, on the reverse strand, counting down.
TTGAGAAACAATTTGGTTTGCATTTATTTTATGGTAAGCATTCAAAACATGTATGAGAAGACTATGAAAAGCGACATGCAAGTTTCTTCTTACTTGCGAAAAACATACATCTTGTCAATTCACTATGGTGACAATGAAAATGCTTTGATGTGAATAAATTTTCAAATAGATAGCTTATGTTTGCTATAGTTTTATATTCCTCTTTTACATTAACAAGTTTTAAGTTGTGGACTAATTGAGAAACAATTTGGTTTGAATTTATTTTATGGTAAGCATTCAAAACATGTATGAGAAGACTATGAAAATAAAGCCGTTTATTTTATGGTAGTGCAACTCATTCAAAACATATAAGAGAAGACTATGAAAATAAAGTCATTTCCTTTTATACTTCTTATAACTCTTGGTACAATCACCACTACATGCGATCTCTACGAGAAATGGGTTATGTTGACCTATCAAGCCATGCTCATGCATATAAAAACGTTCAACTGTGGCATGATTAGTTAAGATTCCCTCGGAAGTCAGTGCTCTGGAGTATTTCATGATTATTGCAGGCACGGCTTCGGATTCTGCTCCCTTGTAATTCCCGGCACTATATATTGGTCGTGCTATGGGGGAGACAGTTGTAGAGGTGCTCACTTTATGTAATGTTGTTCTTAAGAAACTTCATTGCTCTTTAGAGGAGTGTGAGTGAGGTATAAATGATTCACAATTATGATTTGTGCTTATTATATAATCAATGCTTTCATGAAAATAAATATCATATAGTTGTTATTTGGGGCAATATATATAAACATAAGTGAGAAACAATAATTAAATTTGTGGAAGGGGTAATGTGTCCCAAGATGTGAGGCCTTTACGTTTGCCGACAGGACTCACTACTATCTATTCTTCTTCTTCTTCTTCTTCAGAAGAAGACCATTTTGCTGCTTCCTCTACAACCTTGGACTTTTCCGAGTAGGTAGCACCCCTTGTGCACTGTATAAAACTGTGTTGATCTGAATTTTGTTTTGTTGTTTAGGGGCGTAGCCATGACCATAATCTCGTGTACCTCTTCATATCCTTCTTCTTTTTCTTCTCATGCCTGCAGCAGCAGCAGCAGGGCAGCCTGCCGCCTCCGCCATCGTAGCCTATCTGCTGCTTTTTCTCGAGTGTCCTCCCTCTGGCCTGCGTGTTGGGCGGCCAAGCCTGCGTGTTGGGCGGACAAAACAAGCTCTGGTGGACTTCACCTCCGTGCTGCTCTCAAGCAGGCTATCAACGAACCCCTCTCTCGAGGTACCCATTTCTTTTGTATAGATCAGGGTTACATCACCCAGATCCCAATCATATCAGGGAATTATAGATTGCCCAGAGATCAGAGTTTACATCACGTAGTTTCGAAGAAAAACAAATATTAACAAATTAAATGCCCAACAGTTTCAATTCTGAACTGAAAAAATTGGTTTCTTACCACGTGTTTCAATGAATCTATGCATGCATGCCATAACCCACAGGCTTCAGAGAGAAAAACGTTAAGATATGTTTTTTTTGTTTGAAAAGTAATTTGAATGACTCAGCCTCTTTTGCATTCAAAGCACATAATTTCGAAGGGCTCATTTGCAAAGCACTTATTGTGTAGTAACAATGAAGATTGCAGATGTAAGGACAGGTGAAATTGTGATATTAGGGAAACGCAGTTTCAGCCAATCCTTGTCCAACATGTCAGCCAAAAACTAGGGGTAGCAACCCATTTCCCTAGTTTGAGGAATGCCTTACATGGCCAGCCTGATTGCCATGGATTTGGGGTGTGATGCTTGAGACGTTGGGCTCTTGCTCAAGTCAGCTTGTGCAAAATGATGGAGAGGACAAGATTCTGCTAAGTCATGCCCAGGATTACATTATGAGGAAGTTGAGGTGTTATATCTTTGAATATTCCAGTAGGTGAATGTTTCAATGTTGGCCGAGTAGGCGTCAAGGTTCATAATTCCTGTAACTTAAGACCAACACAAGAAGCAGTATAGAAGAGAGGGGGGAGGGGAGGTGGTTCTATATCTGCTCCGGCTGTTGGTCTCTTTATGGAGGACATACCCACCCAGGCTCTTCTGAGATCATATAATATTTTCTATCACTGATTTAAAAACCCATGTTCTCTCTTAATCCAATCGGCTCAGGTTTGGAATGTTTGGTTTCAAAGGTCCCCACTCTGATGAGAAGCCACGTAGACAACCACAAAGGCAATTCTTGACACCACAATTACCCCTAGAAATTGTTGGGGGTATTGATTGCATTAGTAGTCCAAAAAAGAAGTACAAGCATGTAGTGTAAACTACCACAATAATTAAATAGACCTATTTAAAAATATAGACATAGTATCATGTATGATTGCTAACATAACAATGCTACTTTAGTTCTCGATATGTTAACGGAGAAAAGAAAGTGCAGTGCCTGGCACAAAGTTGGGCAGGCAGCAGCAGCAGGGCATAGGTTGTGGTTTTGAAAGTTCATGACCACTAGGCTCCAGCATATGTACCAATTGACCGGATAAACCACATTTACGAGGAGCCTAGCATATAAGAAGATTGCCTCTTTGTTAAACATGCACTAGGTGGATTAGCGTTACATGATCATACCATCTATGTATTTATAAGGATCAAACCAACCCATTCTATCTTGCTTTACACATCACAATTGTCGTTAGATAAATCGAAGATACAATAAGAGGGGGGATAAGAGGGGGGGAGGCAAGCTCACCACACCGAGCCAAGTGGATGAATGAGTGAATAATGGGGAATTCCTTATATAGTGAAGTAGGGACCTGGCCGACTCCCTCTAGGGCTGGCCGACGGGCCTTAGACAAATAAATAGGAGAAAATCCAGTAAAATCCCAGATAAATAGTAAAGACCCAAAACACTGAGATGCACAATTCTAACACCCCCTTTGCAGCTCATAGTGTGCAAGAGTCGGAAGAAGATAAGTCGATGATGATGCAACCATGGACCCTCGAGCACCGCAAGTACTGGAATCACCTGAGAGAGAGCACCCACCAACTTGTTTCTTCAAAACAAGATGCCACCACGAACAGCAAGGAACTTTGCTTGGCCATGAATTCCCACACAAGTGTGCAGTGAACTCCAAAAATAGATGATGAGCTGCTGGACACATGGCGCCCATAATCCCCAACAGTGTGGGACGGAACACATCACGTCCCAAAAGCCTCGAACAATGAACTTGGAACAGATCCAGTTCATAATCTCTGTTGTACCAAAGATAACCAAGTGCTGCCAGATGTCTAATGCTTGGAACTCCGAATCACGGTCCCCATGCACCAGTAGGTGGAGCTGTAATTATTAGCCCCCTCTCCCGCCCACAAGCCTCTTCTGGCTGGAAGCACATGGGGGGAAACTGCATGTGTACTAGAGAAGCACACCACCCGGGGTCTCCTGAGGCGGAAGCGCCCTGGAAGCCCTAGAAGTGGTACTAGAATCTGTACCACTATTGTGTGTCGTGTCTTTATCTTTTCTTTGAGATGAAGCCTTGCTCTTAGTCTTGTCCTTCTTCTTGGACAAACAATCTTTGGACAGATAGCCTCTTTTTCCACAAGTAAAGCAGAGACTCTGACCTTTCTTCTGAACTGAGGAAAGTGCCTGGTCAGAATTGTTGACTGACACCTTCAACTTACCCTGTGATGGATCGATTCCACAGTGTTGTCTACCTTGCTAGCTGAGCATCTAGGGGCAGAGGGACTAGTTCTAGAACCCGCAATTCCCAAGGAAGTGGTGGCGGAGACATCATTGGAGACAAAAGGTCTAGTAGCCATGCTATTAGAGTTCCGGCTGATGTGTGGAGAGCATCTTTTGCTCTTATGCTCCCAAGTTAAGCAAGAGGGGATGTCACGTACACACTCTTTGAGTGTGACGTGGACATGGCGGATTCAAGTGTTTGTAAGGGCTATTGTGTGAGATAATTGTAATATTGTCTAAGCGCCCAATGAGCAGCCCAATGTGGACAGAATTATTGTGCGAGATCATGGACTAGCTTCGAGGTTTGGGGAAGCTTGAAGCTAGGTAGGCTGATTGACGAGCTGAGTTAGGGATAGACTAACGGGCGGGCGCCCAAGTGTGGATGCCCGATGACCGGCCAAGAGTCTATAAAAGGGTGGCGAAGGTTAGTCATTAGTTGATTTGACAGGGTCCTGTCATCCTGAGAGAGCTTGATGAATGGGGAGTCCGGGCCATATTGGAGTGGGGGGAAGCGATCCATCCTGAGTCCCTGCCTCGTGAGGTGCATACTCGGCTATACCATGACTCGTGCCCATCTATTGCTAGGTGTTGGGAGGATTGTAGGGCGAGCCTCGGGAGTCTCCAGAGGGCAATGGCACTAATCCTGTGAATGTATGTGATTGTCTGGAAGAGTGCTTCTACTACCATGGGTGCTGCAGCAAACTCTGCTAGGATAATATCATGTGGGACCGATGGTTGTTCCGTATCATATGGGAGAGCAACATGACCTGAGGCCTCTTTTTCCTCGGCCATTTGGCCACTATAAGATCAGGCGCCTAGAAGGGTGCTCCATACATCAATGCCGGAGTGACCAAGGTGTCAAATAGCCATGCTGCAGAGGCTAGACTAAGGCGAGGACCTCGTGAACCAGGTGCATACTCGGCTATACCATGACTCGTGCCCATCTGTTGCTAGCTGTTGGGAGGACTATAGGGCGAGCCTCGGGAGTCTCCAGAGGGCCATGGCACTGATCCTGTGAATGTATGTGACTGTATGGAACAAACTTTGCTAGGATAATATCATGTGGGACCGATGGTTGTTGCGTATCATACGGGAGAGCATCATGACCTAAGGCCTCTTTATCCTTGGCCATTTGGCCGCTATAAGATCAGGCGCCGAGAAGGGTGCTCCATAACATCAATGTCGGAGTGACCAATGTGTCAAATAGCCGCATCTTGGTCCTTGGCTTTTGGAAGTGGGCTTGGAAGCATTGTCTCTCCTTGAGAGCAAGAGAAGCATACCCTCGCCTTAGTCTAGTCTCTGCAGCATGGCTCCTCATCGAGAAGATTGGTCTTGTAAAAGTGACTCCCAAGTACACATATGAGTATGCAATCTCCATTGGGCTGCCCATGTAGGTGAAACTCAATCGAGATGTCAAATGAGGGGATGTGTGGAAGAACATAACCTTGGTTTCCCAGAGGTTTATTGTGAGATCCTGTTGTGCACAAAGGTCCTGTAATGTGTCAAGATGCCTTTGGAGAGCCTCTGGAGAATCTGCAATAAGCACAATGTCATCAGCATAAAGTATGGAAACAAGGATGCGTGCATGTGATACGCCTCCTCCCCTCCTCTAGCAATGGGGCCAAAATCTTGTCGATGTAGAGGCCAAGGACAATGGGAGACACTGGGCATCCTTGCTTCACTCCAATGGTACTGGAGGTCTCCTTTGATAATCCTCTTGGGCATCTCACCCGCCCTATGACCGACTCATATAATGCCATGATCCTCCAAATCATGTGTGATGGTAGCCCCAAATCTTGGAGTCTCTGTAGTAGTCTGGCTCGAGGCACTGTATTAAATGCTTTGTGGATATCCACAAAGCAACACTAAACCCGTTGGGCCTCTTTTATAATGGCTCGGAGGGTGAAGATGTGATCCAAAGTGGAGAATGACCTACGGAAGTCTGCTTGCCCTGATTCTCTGTTCCCATGTCTCTCTGCTAGTGTGTTGAGCTCAAGCTCAAGTAGTGACCCATAAAGTTTGGCCATTGTGTTGCCAATCATAATAGTCTTGTAATTGTTGGTCCATGGGATCTCCGGCTTTATGGATGGGTGTGATGATATGGGCTGTCTAGGTGGGTGGGAAGCCTTCTGAAAGAGCCCAGGTGAACATTTGGGCGAGGAGGGGTGCCATAGTCTCCCCCGCATGGGAGATGTGCTCTGCCAAGAGGCCCTTGTGGTCTTGTGATCTACGGTTTTTGAGTCTTCGGATGGCTGGGGCTACCATGCCAAGTGTGAAGGTGGATGTGATGCGACATGGATGTGATGTTGGTGGGATGGGGGGCTGATCTGGTACTTCGTATAGGGATCGTGCATATGTGTGCCATATGGATGGAGATGTGATGGGTGTGGGTGGGCGCTCGTATTTTCTTCTAGCCCTCAGTACAATTCACACCTTTGAGAGATTGGTATAAGTCCTTGTATTGGCCCTCAACATGTGCTTGTTTGTTACGTCTGGTTGTGTATTGGTTAATCCTTTGTGCATCTCACTCTTGGATTTGGCCAGTTGCAACCTCATGTAAGAGACGCTCATGTGTTGTGGCATTCCTCGTCATATCAATCATGAGAGAGAGAGAGAGAAAGAAAGAAAGATATATTAACGTCTGCAAAAGGCCAAAATTGGCCTTTTGAGACAAACAAGTAGTACAATGATGTTCCTCCAGTCATCGAGAGGAAAATGTGGAGTGAGAATAAAATGTACAAGTATGACAACACGACCATAGGGGACTCAATGGTGGTGTACAAACGAGAGGGTGTGGATGGAGTACTAGGGCTACTAATGCATCTCTATATGCTGAAGCGGTGATACAAGTATGATATGTTATCTACTCCTAACTGCATCGAGTCCCATAGTCTCGGTACAATATGTCATACATCTGATCTGAGGATGCCGTAAATGTCTGGAACATGCGTCTTGGATCAGAGCGAAAATGTGCCAGCTACTCCTGGACCTCCTGCTGGTGTCGAGACCGGATGGCCGCGATCTCTCTGTGGTGTACCCGTGGTGTCTGGTAGCCGGCTAGCCTGGGTCGTCGCCTAGCTCGAATCTCCTCCGCTCGCTGAGATGTCACTCCCAATGTGTGTGGCTGGGCTACTGGTGCCAATCTCTGGAAGAAGTCAGTCAATTGGGACTGTCTTCCTCTGCTATGATGTGTGGGTGTCTGAAGTAAGATCTCCTTGTGTCTCTGTAGTGCTAGTAGTAGTCTGCCTAGCTATCTCTGGTCCGATCTCTCCTAGATCTGTCTAAGTGATGTGGTCCCTCTAAAAACCTCAGGATAGCATGCCTTGATCTCTTGCAAAGCACCACACTGGCAAACAAAATGCTCCTCTGTCTCTACCCCCGTCTGACAGAATCTGCAAATGTGCTCTGCTCGAGGGATGCATGCTGCTCTCCCAGTCTCGATCTCTAGTTGGTGTGATGAGACCCTTAGTCGCCCAATGGTTACTCTGGCTCCATGTGATAAGTGGACCTCCAAGTATCGTGGTCGCTGGATGAAGCCGTCTGTGGAGGTGCTCAAGAAGTGGTCTCTGTAGTAGAGCATCTTCGCTGGGAGTGGCTGAGTGGGAGATAGCCAAGTCTCCTGTATGTGGCCTGGCCAAATGTCATGTCTCATGACTCTGTTCCTCTCTGTCTGAGAGAGGCGTCTGTGTGGTGCAGCTAGGTCATACTGTAAGGGTGGTAATCTGTCAATATCAATCCTGTGTGATGATATCCACTGTACCACCTGGGAGTACCATGACCAGGTATGTCCCTCCTCAGCAAGCTGTCTGGATGCCTCAAAAGCAGCCCAAGATACCCGATTTAGTGGGAGCTCCTGCATCCTGTGTATAAAAGATATAGTCTTGAACATGGCCTCTACTAACATAGGTGGTAGAGCAAACTCCGCTCGAAGGATATCATGTACTGAAGGTTTGCTGCGGATCATCCGTGAGAGCATCAAAATCTGAGGACGCTCTGTCACCAATTGGCCGACCATTTGGTGTATCTCCAGTTTTTGTGTCTCGTTCACTTGAGGCCAGGCCGGTGTCTCATGTGAAGAGGCCAGTATTTTTGCTTGACATGGACGGGAGCCAGATTGGTGCCACCCGTGTGTTAGCAGGAAGGTGTCGTATGGACGGGAGCTAGACTGGTGCCACCCGTGTATGACCTGGACTGTGTTCTATCCATGGGATTGTCACGCCATGGAAGAGCCAGTATTCGTGCCGTGTCTTGCCTATGGGACTGTCACTCCATAGGGAGGCTCGTGCCTAGAACTGTGTCTTGCCTATGGGACTGTCACTCCATAGGAAGACCAGGATTTATGTTTTATCTTGTGCCATTTTTGTGCGCCCGACAGATATTTTGTACTTGTTCCATGAACGGGAGATATGTCCATGATACTATTTGCACATGCACTCATGTTCTGCATCTTGTATTTTTGTGTTTGCTTGTTTAACGTGTCACTTACTGAGCGGGGACGCCTGCCAGTGAGTCGTGAAGTTTGCTCTGTCTTCTGACGAGTTTTGTTGCATGTGAACAGGTGGTAAGTGTACTGCACATGTTGGTTTAATAGTTTATTTTCTAACCTTTTGTTTTATAAGGCTATATGTTCACACTCACTTAAAAGTGGGCACCCACTTTGGGCACCCACTTAGGGGCCAAGGTGGGGAGCCACACTTCACTTGTGTGTGTGTGTGGGCGTGGGTGCATGGTCACCTACCCAACCCACCATGGAACTGGCCGCCCACATGCAAACGTGGGGAGCCAGCCAAATCAAATTGTTTTACTCCCCTTCCAACCTTAAAAAAAAAAAAAGAGCCACGACCTCTATCAAGGGCAGCCCGGCGATCACCTCTTCCGCTTCAGGCTGCGCCAACTTCATCCTTTCAGCAGTCGGCGACCTCCTATGTCCGGTAGGCTGCGCCTGTCTACAGCAGGCTATTAGGCGCCTCCATCTCTTCCACGCCTCTTCAGGCTGCAGCCAGGCATCTCCTTCCGTACAAGCGGCTGCCTCCTCTGCTCAGTGGCTGCTGCCCCTCCTCCTGTTCAGGCTGCGCTGCCTACCTCAGCACCCGACTGTGTATCCACCACCAGCAAGCTGCACTCCAGCTCCAGCAGGCGACTTTGTATGTATAGCTACAGCCAGGCGACTGTGTGTGTGCATCTACAGTCAGGCGACCATACAAGTTGCACAGCTTTCCACAGTAGGTGGCTGTGTATTCGTTCTCCAGCTTTTGTGCTCCTACAGTTAAGCGGCCGGCGGCTGTACTCTGCAAACAAGCGGCCACATCTCCATCTTCTGAAGGCTGCTCATCCTCTCCTCAGGCGGCTGTACCTTCCATGCGTAGCTGCTGTTCCTTCAGTTGGTAGCTGTGCTCCTACAGCCAGGTGACTCCTCCTACGTCTCCTCCTCCAAAAGAAGGTGGCTGTGCCCTGCACAGCAGGTGGTTGTTTTTACTTTGCAGGCGGTTGTACCTCCTTTACATAGGAGGCATCTCCTTTCTTCAGGAGGTTATACTTTTCCCAGAACAACTACTCCTCTCGACTTGCTGCTGTGTCTCGGTGTCCTTCTCAAGTAGCTGCACACAGACACCATGGGTATTGGTCTTCCATCTGCCATCCACAAGTAAGTGAATTTTCATTTTTAAGTAAAGTACTTTGTGATAAATCTGATAAGGGATCTCTCCATTGCAACACCTGTTCGGTGCCGGGTAGTCCAAGCTCTTGGACAACCACGGTCCAAAGGTGCTGAGATCGGGAGAGCCAGGTGTTAGTACGAGAGCGCCGGTTTGTGCGTGGTCCTGGAACACCAGTGGGGCGCTCTCCGCGGAATCATGTGAAGGCATAGGACCGTAGAGACTGGACCACTCAAGTACTTCGAACGTCGACTTCGAGCCTTTTGTTTGGTACTGTATTCATTTGTACATGGACATCATCTGGTTCTTGGAACCCATGGAGCATTGTATTTGTTAAATACTCCCAATAATATATTATATATTGAGGGGGGGGTCGGCCCGTTCCGGCCCCAGTGCTGGTGTCCTTCTATCTCATTCCATTTCATTTCAATTTCAAGTTGTTATTAAGTTGTCCATTTTCAAATTGTGGTATTAAGTTGTGCTATTGTTGGGGTAAAGGCACTATGCCCACCCTTATAGTGTGTACAAGCCCATAAGTTATAGTACATAGTACACTTAGTACTTTTAATGTACTAAGTGCACTATGTGTACTAGTGCAATATACATGTGTGATAGGGGAGTCACACACTCACACACTTGGTGAGTTGACTTATCCCCACAACTCTCTCTCTCTCTCTCTCTCTCTCCCATGCTTCTCTGTGTATGTCTCCCACACATGAACTCTAACCCTAATTCTTCTAACTCCCATTCAACTGGTATCAAAGCACAGGCAAAGGCAAGAGCAATTGAGGACTGAATTTCAGTCGCATCTGTTGGATAGAGTCGCTGCAAAACCATACAGGCTGAATTGATGATTGTAGCTTTCGTTTCAGCACTGTAGTAACCTGCAGAAGTTGAGGTAGCGAGGAGGCCAGCGCATCACCCCCTCCCATGAGGAGTAGCTGTGGTGCGTGTACCAGCGAAGCCCTGGCTGCAGCGTAGGTAGCCAACAGCCAGGCGGAAACGGCGTAGGCTGCAGGCGTGTTAATCGTGAGCGAGCGCATCGTAGCGTAAGGACACGTATGCGAAGGCAGTAAGGCTGTATGAGCGCTGGGCATTAGAGCGATTCAAATCGTAGGCCCTTTCAACACCTGCCCGACTAGCGATTCAAGAAAGTCGCCTAGTCGACCTGCTCAAGCCCGACTACAAAGCTGCCATCTGTACAGTTGCAGGCGCATAAGCACCTCCTCCGTTTCAATACGACTGTAGAAGCCTGACGAGCAGCAGCATCATCATCGTGCATCACTCTTTCTGCAGCAACATCAGCAAGAAGCCCCTCCCCCTTTCTGCAACAGCATCAACACATCTAAAATTCAGCCAACAAATCTCAAAGAAATTCAAAAATTAAGAGGTATTTGCCTTCAATTTTGGGAATTTAAGGTGCCGAATTGCTCAATTTCTGAGCAAAATTGGCAAAATTGGGTGACATTGGTCACAATCAGGATCAATTTGCAGGAAATTGGATGTCGAAATTTGGGGCTTTTGATGTAATTGTGCAATTAAGCATTCATACATGCTGTATGATGTGAGAAATCGCACATTCGGGCAAAATTGCAGCAAATTCAGTGCAAATCAAGGGGCTTTTGTGCCGATTGGATTGATTTGTATGCAGGCAATCGCATTTGATGCTTTGGGCAATGTGTTGATGCCTGTCAAGCACTCAATGTGCCTGTAAATCAAGGGGCTTTCATGTATTGGATGTATATGTGGCTAGGGGGAAGCATCGTGAAGACTCTGGATGCCTTCATGTGCGCTAATGTACCATGTATGATCAGAAATTGATCTTAAATCAAGGGGCTTTTCAAGATTTTATGCTTGTTGAGCTCGGCAAAGCAGCAGGCAAGACTTTTATGCCTTGAATCCTCAGAAATCAGCTTGCAGTCAAGGGGCTTTTGCCCAATTTCTGTTCGGAACTGTTGTATGCAGTGTTCGGGACTGTAAAAGTCTGATTTCACTCATTTGGACAGCTAGGAGAGCATTTATTGCTACTGTACCTGCTGGTACAGATTTGGCACAGCTTTGTGCAAGTTTTGGCATGGCTGTACACTGATTTGAGTGAGCAAAAGGTTCAATTTCAGCTGCTGTACTTGCCGGTACAGGTTTGGTACATCATTGGTGAGCACTTAGTACTGCTGTACAGTACTTTGGAAGGGCAACAGAGCACACTTAAGGTGCTGTCCTAAAACTGCAGCAACCAGATTTTGCTGATTTCATCACATAAAGTGGGAGAAAAGTTGCATTTGTGCTTCCGCAGTGGGAGATAAAGCTTGGGAGAACAACTGTGAGCACTTTGTGTGCTTTTGGTGCAGTGTTTGCACACTTGCAGGGAGTCAGACATTGACAGGTTGCATATTGCTATGGCTACCACAAGTGAGAGCTCTTCATTGCTTCACATCAAGAAGCTTGAAGGCTCACATAACTATGATATTTGGCAAACCCAGTGCTATAATGTGTTGCTCCAGAAGAAGCAGCACAAGCCTATCAAAGAAAGGGGTGTAATGCCCGCTTCTCTTACTGCTGAAGAGTGGGAAGATATGGATGAGCTGGCAAGATCCACCATCATGTTGTCTGTGTCAGACACTTTACTTTTTAGCATTCGTGAAGAGAAGACAGCTTGGGGAATGTGGCAGAGATTGCAGGACTTGTATGCCCAGCAAAGTGCCTCAAGCAAAGTGTATTGGTTGAAGAAACTCATAGGTCTTCAGATGAAGGAAGGGGCGTCTATGACAGCCCATCTAAATGAGTTTAATGGTATTGTCAGCCAGGTTATAAATCAAAAGTTGGCAATGGACGATGAGTTCAAAGCCACTTTTCTCTTATGCACTTTGCCAGAGAGTTGAGACACATTCAGGACAGCCACTAGCAATTCGAATGCTATGCTGTCATATGCAGATGTTGAGGGTGCTCTCCTTCAAGAGGAGATGAACAGGAAAAACAACTCTGTTGGAAAGTCCAATGCAATGAATGCACGTGGGAGATCCCAGCAAAGGGGAAAAAGCCAAGAACGGGGAAGGAGCAAGTCCCGCTCTAAAAAGGACTTGGAATGCCATTTTTTGTGGCAAGAAGGGACACATCAAAAAGCAATGCTACAAATGGAAAAATGATCAAAAGGAAAAGGGAAAAGGCAAAGACAAAGACAAAGATGAAGCCAAAGATGCGAAGCCAAAGGGCAAAAGTGGAGTCAAAATTGAAGAAATCAATGTGTCACATGTAGGTGACAGTGAGGATGAGGTCCTATTTACGTCTCCACTTGATGCCCATTCACTTCTTACAGGTGGTCATGGTATGCACTCATGGATTATTGATTCAGGTGCCTCTTTTCATGTCACAGGTTGCAGAGACTTGTTTGTCAGGTATACTGCTGGCAATGAAGGAGTGGTTTATTTGGGTGATAACCATGCATGCAAGATTCTTGGCAGAGGTGATGTGAGGCTTGTGTTTTCAGATGGCTCACAGCTTATGCTCCATGATGTCAGGCATGTGCCTGAGATCAAGAAGAATCTGCTTTCTACTGGACAGCTTGATGATGCTGATTATGTTACCACATTTGGTCGTGGAAAGTGGAAAATTAGTAAGGGCTCACTGGTTGTTGCCAGAGGCTCTAAGGTGGACACTCTTTACTTTATGCATGCAGGTGTTTGTCACCATGCTAATGTAAATGCAACCGAGCTGCCGGAAATTTCTATGTGGCATAGCCGGTTGGGACACATTAGTGTCAAAGGAATGGAGCAATTGTCTCGTTTGGGTTACTTGCCTTCTCTAAAGTTTTCAAGTTTTCAGTTTTGTGAGCATTGTATATATGGTAGGCAACTACAGAGCCTCCACAAGAAAGCTCTTGGACAGAAAGATGCTCAGTTAGAGCTTGTGCATACAGATGTATGTGAGATGCCTCAGCTTTCTTTGGGGGGGGGGCAAAATATTTTGTGTCTTTTATTGATGATGCCACACGCAAGGTGTGGGTCTATCCTCTTCGTTTGAAGAGTGATACATTCTCAGTGTTTGAGAAGTTTGTTGCTCTTGTTGAGAATCAAACTGGCAAAACACTGAAGGCTTTGCGTTCCGACAATGGGGGAGAGTATATGTCCAAACAGTTTCAGGACTTTTGTGATGCTAAAGGCATCAAGAGGGAGCTCTCTACTCCTTATGATCCTCCACAAAACGGGACAGCAGAGAGGATGAACAGGACCATTCAGGAGAAGGTCCGTTCTATGTTGTCACATGCTGCATTACCTCATGGTTTTTGGGCTGAAGCTGTTATGACAGCCGTTCACCTTATAAACAGGTCACCTAACACGAGGCTTGGTGGGAAAGTGCCAGAAGAAGTATGGACAGGGAAGCCTCCGTCATACAAGCACTTAAGAGTGTTTGGTTGCGTTGCGTACGTGCACATACGCAGGGAAATGCGCACCAAACTGGATCCTAAGTCTCACAAATGCATATTCCTAGGATATGGTGACAGAGGTGAAATGGGGTATAGACTTTGGGATCCCGTGAATAGAAAGATTATACGCAGCAATGATGTCATTTTTGATGAAACATGCATGTATAAGGAGCCTGCAAGGCAACAGGAGCGTGGCAGAGTCATCTTTGATGATGATGGACATCATGGACAACAACCAAGGGCTGTAAATCAGCCATTACAACAGCAAAACCAGCCCTTAAATGGTGCTGAAAATGGTCCAAATGGATAGCCAGAGATGGCAGAAGATATCCCTATGGATATACCACAGTTGGAGGAGATACCGAGCATGATTTTTCAGCATTATGGCATGGAACAGGAGCCACCAATAGGTGATATGCAGGCTGGACAGCAACCTGCAAATGATGGTCATTGGGTACGGAGGTCCACAAGACCCTCCAGAGCCCCTGACAGGTTTGTTCCAGGGGTTGACTACTTGATGCTCACTGACTGTGGGGAGCCCTCATGTTATAAGGAGGCTTTACAGAGGGCAGACAAGGCTCTTTGGGAGCGTGCCATGAAGTCAGAGATGGATTCTCTGCACAAAAATGGAACATGGAAGTTGGTGCATTTGCCTGCAGGCAAAAAGGTTTTGCCATGCAAGTGGGTTTACAGGCTCAAAGTTGCACCTCATGCAAAGCCAAGGTACAAAACCAGGTTAGTGGCTAAGGGCTTCAAGCAGGAATATGGTGTGGACTTTGATGAGATCTTCTCTCCAGTGGTCAAAATGACCACACTTAGAGCTGTGTTAGCTTTGGTTGCACATGATGATCTGGACTTGATTCAGATGGATGTGAAGACTGCTTTTCTTCACGGTGATCTCCATGAGGAGATATATATGCAACAGCCAGAGGGTTATGCAGTAAGTGGAAAGGAGAAGCTTGTATGCAAGCTGAAAAAGAGTCTTTATGGGCTCAAACAGGCACCAAGGGAATGGTATCATAAATTTGATACATTCATGAAATCACAGGATTTCAGGAGAAGTGACATAGATCACTGCTTATACACCAAGAAAGCTTTGGATGGCAGTCTATTGATCCTCATCTTGTATGTTGATGATATGTTGATTGCCGGAAAATCTCGTATGCTTTGAAAAAGAGGCTGCATCAAACCTTTGATATGAAGGATTTGGGTGATGCAAATCACATTTTGGGTATGCGGATACTTCGGGACAGAAATCAGCATGTGTTGTATTTGTCTCAGAAGGAATACATTGGCAAAGTTTTGCAGAGGTTCAATATGGACGGGGGGAAGAAGACTAGTACTCCTTTGCCTCCATATGTGAAACTCAGTGCTATGGACAGCCCACAGTCAGATAGTGGCAGGGCTGATATGGCCAAGATTCCGTATGCTTCAGCTTGTGGCAGTCTCATGTATGCCATGGTTGCTACTAGGCCGGACATTGCATTTGCAGTGGGAGTGGTTTCTAGATACATGGCCAACCCTGGTAAGAAGCATTGGGAAGCAGTGAAAGGTGTCATGAGATACCTGAAGGGCACACAGGATATGTACATATGTTTTGGCAAACAGGATGCATTAGTGCATGGTTACACGGATTCGGATTATGCCGGTCATCCAGATAACCGGAAGTCTACTACCGGTTATGTGTTTACATTCACAGGAGGTGCTCTGTCATGGATATCCAGGATGCAGAAGTGCACTGCCTTATCCACTACAGAGGCCGAGTATATTGCAGCCACAGAGGCTTGCAAGGAGGCATTATGGCTATCTCGGTTAGTGGTTGATTTGGGCTATACAGGGGATATTCCATTGTTGCATTGTGACAGTCAGAGTGCCATCCAGTTGGCAAAGAACCCTGTCTTTCATGCAAAGACGAAGCATGTGGATGTGAAGTATCACTTCATCAGAGAGGTGATAGAGAACAAGCAAATTCAGCTTGTTAAGATTCATACGGATGACAACCCGGCTGATCTGTTGACAAAGAGTTTGCCTCCAGAGCGGTTTGCTCATTGCAGACACTTGATGGGCATTGGATGAGGCCAGTTTCAGCCTTGATATGGCCTTGTATATTATCATGTACATGCTGATTTTTTCTTTTCCTTCATTTAAGGGCACTTTGCCTTTAAGTGGGAGGTTGTTGGGGTAAAGGCACTATGCCCACCCTTATAGTGTGTACAAGCCCATAAGTTATAGTACATAGTACACTTAGTACTTTTAATGTACTAAGTGCACTATGTGTACTAGTGCAATATACATGTGTGATAGGGGAGTCACACACTCACACACTTGGTGAGTTGACTTATCCCCACAACTCTCTCTCTCTCTCTCTCTCTCCCATGCTTCTCTGTGTATGTCTCCCACACATGAACTCTAACCCTAATTCTTCTAACTCCCATTCAGCTATTACGCGTGTGGGTGTCCAACGGAGTCTATTCCCACTTGACGGGATCGGTTTCACGCTCTATCTGTGTCCATGAGGATGTAGCCAAACCTGGTGCCCATACTGCTGCTGCATACATCAATGCTGGAGTAACTAGTGTATCAAATAGCCACCCCTTAGTACGGGGCTCCTGGAAGTGTGCCTGGTGACACTGGCGTTCCAAAATTGCTAGTGTTGCGTACCCTCGTATCACTTTGTCTCTGGCTGCCTGTGCCATAGAGAATCTCCCTGATGAGCTGGTAAATGTGACCCCAAGGTATACATATGAGCCCACCACCTCTACTTGTCCCCGGGCTAGTGTAAGGATAGTCTGGCATCTGACTGCTGCTGATGTATGCATAACCTTGGTTTTCCCAAGGTTCACTGTGAGTCCTCGCTCCGCATAGAAAGTATCCAGGGCTTGTAGATGCCTTTGTAGCCCTGTTCGAGTATCCGACACAAGAATGATATCATCAGCATATAATAGAATGTGTACAGTCGTACTTGAGATGTCAATCCCAGAGCCTCCTCCATGTATGATGTAGTCTGCTACCTCGTCGATGTATAAGCCAAAGAGTGTCGGGGAGAGAGGGCAGCCCTGCTTCACACCAATGGTGCTGGCAATCATATTTGATAGTCCCCCTGGGCATCTAACTCGTCCACACACTTGCTCATATAATCTGTAAATCCCCCACATCATGTCGGGGGGTATGCCCAGTGTCTGTAAGCGGTGGAAGAGGCGCTCTCTCGGGACTGTGTCGAAGGCTTTGCGGAAGTCCACAAAACAGCAATAGAGTCTCTGTCTCCGTGCGCGAGTTTGGTCAATCAGGCATCTCAGGGTGAAAATGTGATCAATAGTAGAGAAGGCTCGCTGAAAACCTGCCTGACCAGGGGCACGAAGCCCCTCCCTCTCAGCGTGTGTGCTCAATTCTGCCTCCAAGATAGCCCCATAGAGTTTGGCCAAGGTATGACCAATCATGATAGTCTTGTAATTACCGGGGTCCAACATGTCCCCAGCTTTGTGGATCAGTACAATAGTGTGCATCGTCCACTCAGCCGGGAAACCTTCTACCAGAGCCCTGTTAAAGAGGTAAGCAATAAAAGGAGAGAAAGAAAGAAAGAAAGAAAGATATATTAACGTCTACGAGAGGCCAAAGTCGGCCTATGAGACAAAAAATAATACAACTGTGTTCTTCTGGTCATTGGAAGAAAAGGAAAAGAAAGAAAAGAAAAAGTGTGCATGTGTCTGGATACAACTGTGAATCATCATGGATCGGTGGAGCCCATATACAAACAATATAAAGGGGGGTGGGGATGTGGATGGAGTGCTAAGGCAAGATGCATCTCTATATGCTGAAGGGGTAGTACAAGCATGCTATGCAGATCTATGTCTTACTCCATCCAGTGCCATAAGAGTGATATAAGATATCATACATCGCCGATGCTGAGGCTGTGAGTGGCGTGAACATGTACCCTGAGTCTGAATGAAAGCGAGCTAGCCTCTCCTGTGTCTCCATCTGGTGTCTCATCCGGATAGCTGCTATCTCTCGGTGACGGAGTCGGGGTGCTCTGTGGCCAGTCTGTCTAGGTCTCCTCCTGGCTCTCAATTCTTGTGCTCTCTGTGCGGTCACCCCATGTGGTACATCAGCTGGCACTGGCATAGCTCTCTGGAAGAAATCTGTGAGTTGGGATTGTCTCCCACCCCTAGTGGGAGCGGGTGTCTGGAGGAGTCTCTCGAGAACTATGAAGCTCTAGTAGTAGTCTGCCAAGCTGTCGTCGCTGGTCCGAGGCCTCCATCAACTGATGTAGTGAAGAGTGCTTCTCAAACAATCCTGCATAACTATCTTTGACCCCCCTGGTGGGCTCTACATCTACATACAAAGTGATCCTCAGTCTCCACCTCCTCGCGGCACAATCTGCATATCCGCTCGGCTCTGGGAACCTGTGCCGCTCTCCCAGCCTCTATCTCCAGCTGATGTGATGAGACTCGTAGCTGTCCAATAGCAACGCGAGAGCTGTGGCGCATGTATACATCCATATACCGCGGTTGCTGAGGACGGGGCTCTCTGAGTCTCCTCCAAGCATCAGCAGCATCTTTGCTCATGAGCATGTGATATGTGTCCCAGTACTGAGCCTCCTCATAAGCTCGCCGCGAATGGAATGGAATGTCATGACCTCTCATTTTTATAGCTATGAAGTTACGGAATGTCCACATTTTCTATCTTGCAATCTCTTTCTCTCAACTCCCTCACTCTACTCTTTAGAGTTCATTTTGAGTTATTTTTTTTTCAATTTTATGCCTCTTTGGCATCGATACCCAGAGTGGAATGTAAATGGATGTACCTGATCTGTCCCATAGGTCGGATTCGGCCTCCCGTGGACGTTAATATAACTTTCTTTCTTTCTTTCTCTCTCTCTCTCTCTCTCTCTCTTTCATGATGACGTGTTGTTCCCGTTCCGAGTCCAAACGTCCCCGTTTCCCCTTCCAAAATTGGGCTTCGTTCCCACGCCCGTTCTATATTCCATGTGACTCTCCCTTAGCTACGTCACATGGAAAGGTAGCTTGATGGTGGTGGAACATGTCCTAGATTTGGAGTTGATGAGGGGATTGTGGCCGACGTCTAGGGGGGTGGGGGCATCGGGCACGTTGGAATGCGGAGGCTCGGTCTGAGGTAACTCCTCTTGGGCAAGGTGGGTCCGGAGTAGCCCAAGGTGGGCCCATTGGATCAATTGTATGGGTGTCCTCCTCCTTATGGGTCCGGAAGAAGCTGGTGATGGTTGGCTGGTGAGGGAGGAGTTGCGGTGGCTGGGGCCAAAGCTCTCTCAAGAAAGTGTCCCTGTGTTTGTGGAGCTCGAGTAAGAAGAGCCCTAGGCAACGCCAGTCCGGGAAGTCAATGATCTTGGAAAGTGGGCCAAATCCCTAAGGAACAGACAATGAAATCTCCTGTAGAACTTATGGTATACTGGGCAGCGACATGTGTAATTCTCCTCTGTTTCAACCTTTGTGTGGCATGATCGGTAGATCCTCTCTTCCCTGGGTCTCTATATGAGCTTCTTGGCCCTGAAGACCCGCTCAACTCCACTCGGAAGTAGTGGGATGAAACCCATATTTGGCCAATGGCAACCTGCATGGCATCGGACATGTGAACACTCAATTAGCCTGGGCTGTTGGATGAATCCATCCTTAGTGAGCGTGAGGAAGTGATCTTTGTAGAAGTGCATCTTCAGTGGGAGCTCCGAAGGTTTGATCCATGTGTAGTGGGTGTTGAGGTTGAGAAGATCTGACCGGATAACCCAGTTGGTGTCCTCATGAGAGAGCTGGAGAAAAGGGGAGTCCAAATTGTACTGAAAGGGTGGGAGGTGGTCCATGCGGAGCCCATATCTTGAGAACCAAGTGGAAACTAAGGCATACCATACTGCAGGGTGGTCCTCAAGTGCTAGCTGTCTCGAGTACTCTAGGGCAAGCCTCGGGTACTTGTGGGGATCCATGTGACTGGTGTGATGGAGGTACGTGACTGTCTGGAAGAGTGCATCCATTACCATTGGGGCTGTAACAAACTCTGGCGTGACAATCTGGTGTTGGACTGATGGTTTGCTGCGGATCATATGGGAGAACACCATGACTTGGGGTCTCTCAACTTGCTGCCAATCCTCATCGGATAAATCTGGCCCCGTGTTCCCCCTTGTATGCACAAGTTACGGAATAAGTATCTGAAGATACAATACACCCCTACTTATGCTCAAGTCTGCAAGTCCAGTCATATGCAAAAGTCTAGCCATCATATTGAACTTCTCTTCCACTTGAAGAAATTCAGCCCGGTTCTGAGCCTCGAGTAATTGGCTTATCCCTCAATTCCCTCCTCTAGCTCAGGGTCTTCCCCTTGAGGTATCCTCTTACTATCTGTATTGTCCCATTATCTGGTAAAGGGTGGAATTCCAAGTGAATATTCCCTCGGTTCAGCCTCATGTTCGGGTGTAAGTGCTGCCTTGCCTGCACCACACGCTTGCTTTTGTTGTTAAATCCCACATACGCGGCTGTAGGTTTGAATGCTTTCACTCTTTACGGCCCACTTTGCTCAGGCCCGCACTCTGCATACGTTAATTTTCTTCTCAGCCCTATGCAGAAGGTGCCTTGATGATCTGGCATTAGCTGAAAAGCTTTCAAGTTGCCTCTAGGAGTGTTTGGTACTCTTTGAAATAGTCCTTAATCAGTCACTTCATATCCATGGTTGCCAAGTGTTTCATGAAATGTGTCCCAAAAGCACTTTGTATGTGACACGCCTTTACTAAACGTTTTGTACAAAAATCCAGATCATTTAAACAAAAAAAAAGGGTGAAAAAACGCTCCCTATAAAGTAGAAGTTAGTTATCGCGGCACTTATTTCACTTTTTGAATCTTGTTTTTGGTTTTGTTCCAGCTATGGCTGGAGCCATGGGCAGTCTCTCTGTGCATTCTTTGCGAAACTGTAAAATAATACATCTGGTATGAGTCTACTTATGAGAAAGGTGTATACTTCTATGCTTGCATAGGACTAGTATTTGCTAGATGTCATGGACATTGGAAGGTAAACTGAGATATTTCTTCAACTACCAGGTTAGGCATGCACAAGGCTATCATAATGTTGCTGGTGACAAAGATTACGGGGCTTATATGTCCTATGACTTTGTAGATGCCAGTCTTACACCGTTAGGATGGAAGCAGGTAATGTAATGATGCTTATCAAAAGCAACAGAATAGGCATGAGAGCTGTAGCTTCTGTAATAAATAGGGTCAAAGTTTGTGCAGGTAGATCAGCTGCGTAGACATTTGGAGAGCATCAACCTCACTAGTAAGGTTGAACTGGTTGTCACTTCTCCATTGATGAGGTATCATGATTGGTTACATGTTGGGAATTAACTTTTTTTTTTTTGGATATCTTTAAAGGAAGTTTGATTTCTTGCAATGTAATTTCCAGGACTATGCAGACTGCAGTAGGAGCTTTTGGTGGACCCCAATTTATTGAGGGTGATCCATCACCTCCTTTGATGGTGGCAAATGGTGGTGGGAGTGCACATCTCGCTATTTCTTGTTCAGGTTGTCCACCTTTTATGGCGGTGGAGTTATGTAGAGAGCACCTGGTGAGGTTGATTTTTGGTCATTTTGCTTGTCCTCTAGTCACATAATAGCAATCCCTTGCTTAACCCCCAAAGGAAAAGAAAAGAAAGTTTATATGAGCAAAGGCTTAATAACAGTTTATGCCTTAAAAAATATTAATTGACATATGTACAGGTTTAGGGGTTTTTCTTTTTGCATGCATTTGTAATAATTTCTCAGGGTTTGTACTCTCTTTTGGAGATGGTGCAAGAACCTCTGACAGCCTTTGATAAGGAACCCCATGGTCTGTCTGCCTAGTGGTCACATGCTTGGAGCAGCCATCGATGGCACCCTCACCCCGCCAATGGAGTCCATCTGGAGCATCCGGCTCGATATCATTCATACCCAAACCGCATACGGAAGCTTCGAGAGGCCTTCCTGAGGATTTGGCGGCACAATTAACAGTGGTGGTGAGCCCCATTGGCACTATAGACCACCTGTGTGGTTGTCTCTCCCTCCCCCTATTGTATGAGATAGCGTTCTCCTTCTAGGACCAAGTCCCGAACCACTTGATTTGCAACGTAGTTCCCTGTGGAAGTCTTGAGAGCTATGGTCAATCATCGGGTTAATGATCGAATGACCATATACCACCTCGAAGGGAGTCTTCTTTGTTGACCACTGAAAGTAATGGTGTTGATCTTACGAGAGGGGTCAATGTGGACAAGTTGAAGAGGAGACCTGGCTCCAAAGTTGTTCTTTTGCAGAAATAATTGCCGATTTGCTGCCTGCCCATCAAGCAAGCTTCACATATATTTGACAACTCTGGAAAAGCTGGTAGGTGTTCCACAAGCCGAACTTCTGCATTTCATTCAAGAGAGAAACAGTGAGATGACTAAATATTTCATGCCTCACCGTGCTTGTGCCCACATCGTCTTGAGTAGCATAAGTCGAAAAGCTCGTAGAGGTTACACCTTGTGCGTCTTGATGGAAATGAACCTGCAATTCTTGGTCCGTGATGACTGATACAGTCAATAGGCTTCTCTTGATTTCTGGTATATAGAGAATATTTAGTAATACCATCTTTTGGCAGATTATTGCTTTGAAATTGTGCTTTTCTCTTTGGCAGGGCATTTTGCGTCGTTTCCCCTTGCTAACATGATGTCATCTCCCACTGGTTGGAGGGAGGAATACCAATCTTTTTGACTGGTCATGTGTCTTGATGCTTCACTGCATATGATCCACGATCCATCATGTCTAGGTCAATGGACTGCTTGTGTACAAACTTCTTCGATTGCTACAGACAGTTCTGATTCAACCTTGACATTGTTGCATGACTTTTCTTTGGCCTTCAAACTACCGTTCTTGGCATCTGCCTACTGCCTATTTCTTCTTGCACTCATTCTAGATATGGTCCCTCTTGTTGCAGTAAAAAAATTGACCAACAAATTGCATCATCATTGGTCTCACGGGACGTCTTGCCTCAACTTTTTTACATACGTATAAGTAGCAAACTTTGAGGGGCCCACGAGATACATCTTGTAGGCTTATGAGTTTTCAAAACTGATGGACATAACTGCAGGTTTACAAGTTGACAATCAATATTAACCTTATACTAAAGTTCAAAACCATTCAGCTATTCTATATATGCTGAGTTGTAATTTGAGTTCTCAATCGAATTAGGTCTGAAAAAGCTTCAAAGGAAAAGAGGATGTAGCTCAAATTTTTAGATTTTGGCATCTTTTGTAGGGACTTAAGAAGAGCAGTACTAACACTTTCCTGATCTGTTTACAGGGAGTACACCCTTGTGACAAACGACAATCCATAAGCACATATCGCACTATTTTTCCTTGCATTGATTTTTCGGAGGTGAACTCACTACTCAAACACTCTCCCCCCAACTTTTCCCCCCTTTTTTCCATTTGTGAAAAAGGTTGTGCTAAGCTCTGCTTGAAAACTATGGCCAGGTAGAGAGAGACGAGGACACTTTGTGGAAACCAGATATACGAGAGACGGATTTAGAACTTAAAGAACGTGGCAAAATTTTCCTTGAATGGTGGGTCCATGATGGTATTCAATTGCAAGAATATTGCTTATTCAAGGCCAGTCAATGTAGATAATGAAGGATGGGATGTGTGTCAATTGGTTTGTTCGTGGTCTTCGCAGGCTTTCAAGGCGAAAAGAGAGAGAGATTGTAGTAGTGTCTCATAGTGGCTTTCTTACCCATTTATTAAGCATTTTTGGAGAAGACTGTTCAGCACCTATCCGGAAAGAACTGAGAAAAGGGTAATAATCATGATTGAATTTATGCTCTTGAATGGTATCCTATATTTCATATATAATTTGTACAATTTCCTTTCTTAATCATTTTGCAAATTTGTTTGTGTGTGTGTGTGTGTGTGTGCCTGTGTACATATGGTTTTACAAAAACGAAAAGACAAGAATGTGTGTGTATGCACATATACATATTATGCTTATATAAATACATATAGATATTTAGGCCACATCACACAACCTAACTCATTTATTTTATTTCAGATTTAGCAATTGTGAGATGCGAAGTATTGTTCTTGTCAATCAAAGGTAAGAAATCTTCTTAAATTTGCTGCTGTATTACATTGGTGTACTTTGTGGTCTTTGCATACATATTTGTATGTAACCTTGGCCTAATCTGGCCTTAATATCCACCACCTGTGGGCCTGCCTCTCTATGTCACTGACTGGATTTGGAGCTGGTGAGTGGAGGGGGACATCTGGCTTTTTGGAGGGGCTGTGCTCTCTCTCTCTCTCTCATGAAGACGATGATCCCATTTTGTGTCATATGTCTCGGATTTGACATTCCCAGCTCATAGCTCTAGTCTTTGTTTTCTTTTGTACCATGATGAGATTACATGGGCACTATTGTATCACTTTTGGTCTCATAGACCCGTCACCCATTGGGTCTTTTGAAGACATTTAATATAACTTTCTTTCTCTCTCACAGAGGACTCGCTGGCTGGGTGGTGCCAGCGTGCTGTGGGTCTTGGGGGTGCTCACTCCATGGGGACCTCTAGCTCTGTGCTGGTCCATGTGTCCCGATGACCCTCATACAGGCTGACACTAGCTGGGGCTCTCATAGTAAATTGGGCATCTAAGTAACGTGACTTGATCTTCCTACACTACTACATAGCTAGCATACGCCTATGTCTTGTGTGGTGCCGTCTGCTCTCCCGTCTCAATCCAATGGCGCTGTGATGACACCCTCAACTAACCAATGGTGACCCTCATGGTGTGATGTGTATGTGGAGATAACTGGGCCTCTCAATGAAACCATCCCTAGTGACCCTTGTTTGACCCCAATAGTGCTATCTCTTTGGAAAGGTCCCCAGGTGCTTGAACCCCACTGGTCATGGACTCATATAGTGCCATCACTCCCAAGATCATCCTAGGTGCAAAATGGAGCTCTTGTAAACGCCCGAGCAGTTGTGATCTCGGATCGAGTCAAAAGCTTTGGAGAAATTCACAAAGCAACAATAAACCTCTTGCCGGTGTGCCCAGCCTCCTCAATGACGGCCTTGTGGGTAAAGATGTGATCCAATGTTGAATAGTTCCTCCCAAAGCTTGCCTGTCTTGGTGCTCTTTGCCTTTGCCTCTTTGCAAGGAGAGGGGAGGCTTCACACAATAAACCTGTTGCCAGTGTGCCCTGCCTCCTCAATGATGGCCCTGAGGGTAAACATATGATCCAATGTTGAATAGTTCCTCCTAAAGCTTGCCTGTGTTGGTGTTCTCTGCCTTTTCCTCTTTGCAAGGAGAGGGGAAAGCTTCACACAAGGCCCTGTTGATGATCTGCACAAGGAAGGCGGTGGAATGTGTGTGCCCCAATGTGCGTATGAACCCACTCTTAGGAGAGTAGATAAGTGTGCATTTAAAGTAAGGTCAAATGGCCCCTTGCCCGATATAATGTAGCCATCACATCAGTAATAATTAAGCTTTTTTGAGTTGTGCAAAATCCTCACTCTTTCTCTGTCCACGACTACCAAAGTGATTTGTTCTATTTTATTTTCCGTTTCATGATGAGATATGCCATGGACATTATTGTTTCACTTTGGTCTCATAGGCCCATTGTATCTTTAGTAGACTCTTTATATATCTTTCTTTCTCTACCTTATCTCCCCACTTCTAACATGGTATCACAGCCTGCTAACTCAGCTGGCCTCGCCCCCTGCCTCTGCGGTCGCTTTGGCCACCATCCTCACACTCTCCCTCTCCTCCCGCCTTCACTGCCACAGCCATGTCGCTTGCTGCCTCTGTTGCTGCTTCCGTTGCTGCCTCTATTGCCTTTGCCGCTGCCCATCTCCGCTAGTGTCGCCCGCCTCTTATTGCGCCGCCCAGATCCACTGCCCGTTAGTTCCGATGCAGTGCCTTGTCAGTGCTAGCGCTGCCGCTTGTCGAGCTGCCCATCATCAGCCACCGCCTAAGCAACACCTGCTGCAAACATGCAACTGCCGCACTAGCTCATGCTGCTGCCACATCAACAGCCACGTGGCAGTCCACATCCAACAGAGCTTCCATCAGCAAACATGGCTTTGCTTGCATCAGTGACCTCCATGAAGTCAAATAGGAGCGGATTCACAATGGAGAAATTCAATAGAAGGAATTTCCTGACATGGCAGACGAAGACACATCTTGTCTTAAAGAGAGATGGTGTTTGGAATGTGGTCAATGGCAAAGACAAGAAGCTCGGAGACGACCAAAGTTCTGAGAAGATCCGTACTTGGGAGGACCGGAACGACAGGGAAATGACACTTATTGGGCTCAGCTTATCTGACAATCTTATCCATCATGTAGACTTTTACAAAAGCTCCAAAGAGGTATGGGATAAGTAGAAAATCTTTTCGGCAAAAAAGGATCAATTCCAAAGTCTTTTTGAAGCAGAAGTTTTTTGGTCTAAAAATGAATGAGTCTGATGCTTTGGGAAAACACTGAAGTAGTCTTGGTTCTAATATACAACAACTCTCTACTTTGGGAGTAAATGTGGATGATGATAAGAAGACAGTCCTATCTATCATAGAAAATGTCTCAAGTACTCTGAGATTATGACCTATCTTTGAGTGGCTTGAGAGATACCTTTTGAAGACATGACTGCTGCACTTAAAGAAGAAGACATGCGGCTTAAGCAGCATGTCACTCTGAGATTATGACCTATCTTTGAGTGGTTCAAGAGATACCTTTTGAAGACATGACTGCTGCACTTAAAGAAGAAGACATGTGGCTTGCTTAAGCAGCAAGCCGAAAAAGCATTCAACCCCGACAATGCTATGGCTGTGAACTAGAAGGGGAAGAAACAAGGCCAAAAAATCAGGTGATATTGCAAAAAGCTTGGACATCAGGAAGAAAAGTGCTTCAAAAAGTTGGTCAAGGATCAAGCATAGATACACGCAAATCTGGTAGTAGGAGGTGATAATGAAGAGGAAGCATAAACATCTCTACAGCAACAAAAGACTAAACTCTCATACTGATGACAAATCTTTCTCTTGAAGAGGACTGTGCCTTCTAGGTTGCCTATGTGTGTGAGTCAAGGGTTCTTTGCCTCAACAATGCTATGGCTGTCAACTAGAAGGGGAAGAAACAAGGCCAAACAATGAGGTGCTGCAAAATCTTGGACATAAGGAAGAAAGGTGCTTCAAAAAGTTGATCAGAGATCAAGCACAAATACATGCAAATCTGGTAGTAGGAGGTAATAATGAAGAGGAAGCATAAACATCTACGGCAACAAAAGACAAAGCCCTCATAGTGATGACAAATCTTTCTCTTGAAGAGGAAGATTACAATTGTGCCTTCTAGGTTGCCTATGTGTGTGAGTCAAGGGTTCTTTGCTCGAGAAGTCCCTCAAAAATTGAATTAAATAATCCATGTGTGTGTTTTTCCTTTTGTAATGCCTTATTTTTATAAGAGGCTCCATCATTCTCATCATACCCGTGCTTAGAGCAAGGGTGGGCTGTTTTGGGTAGACTGATGTAGGATGTCATACGTGGTCAAGCTTTTATGTCAGGTTTGGCATGAGAGTTCAGGTGTTGGTGTTGTTGTGTCTCATTTGGTGTTGTTCAAACCGCTATGACTATTGAAGGTTTCTCAAACATCTCCACCTTTGCTCCGAAGGGGAGTTTGTTGGGATTTGGAGTCTCATATGTGTGTGTGTAAACCCACTCTTAGAGCATATAAGTATGCATTTAAAGTAAGGCCAAAGAGGTAGATGGCCTCTTGCTCTATATAATGTAATAATTAAGCTTTTTTGAGTCGTGCAAATCTTCACTTTTTCTCTCTGCACGACTATCTTCATTCTCTCTACCTTATCTCTCCACTTCTAACATAAATTATTAAATGTGCTAGTACTTAGTTTCTCTAGCTTTCTTGCCTTTTTGAACTAGCATGTGAATTATTAACTTTGCTAGTACTTAGTTTCTCTAGCTCTCTTGCCTTTTTGAACTAACACGTGGGTTCCTTGGATAAATGAGTTCCATGAACAATACCAAGATTCCTTAAGCCATCTGCTCCTTGAATCATTTAAAATTTGGAAACTCACTCTCAAATACATTTTTGGTTCCTAAAACCACATCTCAACCATGATCAGTTTGATCCTTGGCAACATTTTGAACTTGAAATTGATTGCATTCTCAACCCCTTTTAACAAAGTTTTAACAAAGGTTAAAGATACATAATTCAAAGAGCTACTAGTCCTCATCCATGCCCACTTGGCATGTTAACAAGGGTTGATGAGCTTGATCCTTGTAAACATTTTGAAATCGTCTCTATAACTTGAGAGAAATGAAAAAATGTAGAAGGTGAAATTGATGGTCGTTTAACAAGAGGATATCTCCCTGTTGGGTGAGAAACTAACATGGGCTCATTCATGGATGTTGGAAATTGGAAGAGAGCTTTGATGAAGGTGGAGATGGATGATGGGATATCAACATCGGGGAGGCAGCGGTATAGATGGTCCTCACAGACAAGGTCATGGTCGTGGTGGAATTGAATCTAGGTGAAAGTGGAGAAGTGGGGTTCAAGGATGGGTAGCAAGGATGTGCATGAATTGGTGAGTGATCAGCCACCAATAGGTGGTGGTGGTGGTGGTGGTGTTAATTCCACATACCTAGAAACCCTATTAGGTTAGGAAAGCTCGTGTTTGATCTTATGCCGATGATTGCAATAGAATTTGGCCAGCAACTCTCCTTCAAGCCAAAGTTCTTGAAAGCACGATCTAAAGGGATTTTTTGACTCATGGTGGCAACTTGGACCTCAGGCTTGGTGGTGGTTCCGAAACAAGACATATGGTTGGGAGGAGAGTCACTAGCCAAACATCATGCATGACAATATCGCTTGTAGCTCTCTATGCTCCTCCGTTGATCCTTTCCTAGGCCCTTGGTCCCTAGAAGGTTGCACCATACATAGTTGTTGGTCGTGCTAAAGTGTCAAGGAACCAACTTAGTATGGGGCTCTTGGAAATGTGCATAGGCCTTGCAAAGGCTAGTATCTACGATAGGTGTGGGGTTCTTTTCTCTTGTAGAATGCTCATGCGTCTGAGTTATCCTCGCTCAAGAAGAGCTGGTATAACTTTTGTTCTCGTCTAGCAAGAAACTTATGCTTCTTCCTACGAATGAGTCGATTGTTTTTTTTTTTTTTTTTGCATTTCATGTCTCAGATGAATCCATGTCCGTTCTCACATAGGAGGCGGTGTGACTTTGTGTTTCTCATCATACCACCCATTTTGAGGATGAGAGCCCATCGGTAAACTGACTGAGGAGCATGTGTGTAGGGAAAGCTGGTCTCCACATAACACGTCCAAGGATTATCTAATCTAGAACCGTAATGAGGTTTTATAGACGTGATGAGGTTGTACGCATGGGATGATCATGATGCATTTTGGCTAGCGACTCATGTAGGTTCAATTCTACGAACCACCCTCGAGCCTGAGGTCTAATCACCGCGAGCATGCTCAATACCGATGGCCCCAACCTAGCATCCCATACCACTAGGCTGAACCACCCACCTTGCAGCTCCATGGCCACGAGATCTTGCACACTTCCTTGATAGCCCGGGCCACCGCGTGACTACTTGACCTTTTGTGTCTAATAAGTGACTGCAAGGTCACTTGTATAGTAATAATCGAGCTATTATTGGCCCTTGCTTTATTTATTAGCGTTCTTGCTTATTTATAAGCTTTTAGCCATTATTAGCTGGAGGCTATTAATTATAAGCTCTTAGCCAATCTAGACCTCATCTTGCTAGCACCTTTAGTCCACGTGTGAACCCTCCAGGTCCCCACGCCCCAGCTAAGCCTTAACTCTAATCCGTAATAAGTGACCGCAAGGTCACTTTATATAGTAATAATTCAGCTATTATTGGCCCTTGCTTTATTTATTAGATTTCTTGCTTTATTTATAAGCTTTTAGCCATTATAGACGTAGGCTATTAATTATAAGCTCTTAGCCAATCTAGACCTCATCTTGCTAGCACCCTTAGTACACGTGTGAACCCTCCAGGTCCCATGCCTGAGCTAAGCCTTAACCCTAATCTTGGTTTGGCACACGCCCGTAGTTCTAATCCTAGGCTTGTTGAGACGTAACATACTTCCCTCCTATCCAATTCACATCCTCCTGAATGTGTAAGGAGACAAGCCTATGTAAGCGAATCCTCGGATTTGGCATCCGTCCATAGCATCTACTCAAGTCTACTGCCTCTTACCTAGCCCAGTGTAAGACTCCTTTGTAGACCGTGCTGCAAAGATCCAATTGCGTACTGTCAATTCAACTGTCATCCAAGAGTTGAATCCCAATAGGACATCCGGTCTTCAAGTGCAACAAGCTCTACCTTAACAACCCTAGCACAGACCATAGCACAACTCAACTGTCATACCAAATGGTATCTTGCCTTAGTTGTCTGCAAACACTAGTCCATTGTAGTACAACCGAGTCTTAGTGCCAAGTACTTCTAGTACAGAATCTCCCCTGTCCAATCCTCATCTAAGACCCACGTCTACTTTAGGGCAAGCATAAAAGTCAACATCAACTTCTACGTATGTCCCATGTCCTCGAATAGCTTGAAGACAACATATGGCTAACAACCACTTTCACCCACCAAATTGGGATGAACCAATGGTCCACTCAATCCCGTTAACAAAGATCTTGAAGGACAATGGTTGTAACATATTCCACCTCTAACATGTCCATGGGTTACAACACATCGAAATCCACATGATTCCAAAGTGGTGCAATCAAAACAACCCCGTGGAACTGCGTTCACCTTGGAGTATCAAATGGTACAACCGTCAATTGGTCTAGACATTCAGTCTAACACCGAGAAGTTTCAAACTTCTCATCTCTCTCATGTATAATTTCGATGCAACAATTTTGTTTGGCCATCATGAGAGAGTGTGATGAATTGTAAAACCTGTCACCCTATGAGTGATATGCCAACGCTTAGACAACCAAGAAAGTCCCCTGTTGTCACTCACGAGTCATAGACTAGCACTGCTCCTCACAATTACCAAAGGTTAACTATGCCAAAGCATAGAGTGTCCCAGACAAGAAACCCGCGACGCCTTAGGAGATCCGTCTGTCTACATGAGAATACACTCTCGCGTCCCATATCACCAGGGCACACCCCACATAAAACCCTTGTTAAGCATGATCATAGGTGAAATGGGCAACTTTCCTCCGTACAACCCACAATCGAATATCCCTCTGAACGCCAAGGTCAAACCTTAGGTCAACTTGAGGGTCAATCTAATCCATGCAAAGTCAAGGATGAAAGATACCACCATGTTCACAACCCAATCCGTGTACCTGGCTCCAGTAGTCAGCACCACTGGCTGTCAATAAGCCATCTGAAAATCTTGGCCCAGGCATCCTAGACTACGACCATCACCCAACAACACGTTAATATAACTTTCTTTCTCTTGGACCTGACATGGTGTGAGCCTTTTCCCCTAGGCTCTGCTCGCGTGCTGCACACGGGCGCCCGTTTTGTCTGCTCCTGCGTCGCGCTGCCCTGCTCGTGTGCCGCCTTGTCCGTGCCGTGCGAAAAGGTGCCCCGTTCTGTTCTGCCCGTGCACAGGTGCTGCCTTGCTTTGGACGCGCTGTACGCGTCCCTGCCCCTCTACCTTCCTTTCGCGCGCCATCCTGTCTGTGTTGTGTGCACAGGCGTGGGGCGCCCCATTCTGTTCTACCTGTGCACATGCGCTGCCGCAGCGCGTCTCTGCCCCTGCCCCTGCCCCTGCCCCTGCACCTCCCTCTCTCTCACCCAACATGGTGTGAGCCTCTGCCGCTAGGCTCTACTCGCGCATCGCGCACAGCTATGTTTGCTATGCAGCAGCATGTCCTGCCCCTCTGCCTCCCTATGCCCACCCAGCTTCCCTTGCTCAGGCCCCCAAGGCAGCAACATAATCTTCTCTCATTCTCTCTCTCACCTCCCACCATGTCCAAATCAGTGGAGACCGGGTTGTCCCATCTGGAGAACAATGCTGCCGATAAAAGAGACTTACAGAAGCTAAACAAGAACTTGGACGACACACGCACACACGGTAGCGAAAGCGTCCCCCCCCCCCCAACGCCCTGCGTTTTTCTGCCCGACTGCGCCCCTGCCCTCTGGGCGTAGCGCTCCCCCGCTGCCTTATCCCTATCGCTCCCACTGCCCCCCTTGCTTCTCCGTCTCTCGTGCTCCCGCCCCCCGCTGCCCCTCGCCTCTTGTCCCACCTTCGCCTGCGTCCAGTCGTTTCGCAAGCGCCCCCCCCCCCCCCCCCCCCCCGGCCCTCTTCCTGCCCCCCTGCCTGGCTTTCTCCTCCCTCCCTTCTTGCTTGTGCCCAGCCCTCCCCCCCTCCCCTGTTTCTTCTTCACCTCCTCCCCCCTTGTTCTCCACCTTCTCCCTGCCGCTGCCGCTGCCCCCGCCTCCCCTCCCCTCACCCCCCCCCCCCCCCCCGCCCCCTTTCCCGCCTGTGACCTCCGCGGTTTCCGCCTGAGCCTCCCCTCCCTCTTGATCCCCCCTGCCCGCCAATGTAGTTTGCGCCCCTTGCTTTTCTTCACCCCTCCCCCCCCTTTTTCACCTGCCAGCGCCCCCCCCCCCCCCCGCTAGGGTTCTTACCGCTTGTTTTGTCACCCCCTTTCTTCCTTTGTCGTCGATAGTACCCTCAGCTTGTGGGCGTTTCTCTAATTCCGGCAAGTTTCGGCCTCTTTTGGTCTTCAGCCCCAGGATGACTCCATGGCAGCCGCTTTGTCTCCCCCGACTGAGGCCGCCGTTACCTGCCATTCGTTTTCTAAAGTGGACTTGCAGCCTCTTGCTACGATTGTCACATCGCTAGAGGCCTCCACTCTGGTTTGCAAGATTGTCGGTGGCCGCCCCACTCGTGGCCAACTCAAAGATCTTTAGGCTAGCCTCCTAGGTGTGCCTGCAAAGATCATAGATATTGATACATTGGAGCATGGCTACTACTAGGTTGAGTTTGGTTCACCAACGGCGTCTAACCTTGTCATGCAGATGAGCCTTGTTGCATTGTGTACGGCCCAAGCCGTCTTTGCATGGTGGCAGCACGGCTTCGATGCGACATCTAACCCTCTAGCTGGAGTTTCAAGCTTTCTCACGACAGTTTGCTTTCGAGGCCTTAGGAAGGAATACCTTTCTCTTCTCCCAATGATTGGTGGTGCCATCGGGAGAGTGATGGAATCCCCCGTCCCCCCCCCCCCCAATTGTTGCCTCGGCCCTCGCATGAGCAATCGAGATTCCATCTCTCCGCATCTGTGTTGCCTCGCTGGATTCTGTGCCTCACATGATATCTATTCCCAACCTTTAGGGCGACCCCATTATGCAGAGAGTGGAGTATTCCGGCCTTCTAGGCCTATGTTTCATTTGCAGGCAGATGGGTCATCTGGCTAGAGCTTGCACTCGGCATTAGTCTAGGAGACCGCCCCCGGTGGTTCCCCCTTCTCCTTCCAGCTCAGATCCACACCAGGGGGGGGCTGAGGGAGGAGCAGGTTCCCAGGTAGCGCTAGAGCTTGCACTCGGCATTAGTCTAGGAGACCGCCCCCGGTGGTTCCCCCTTCTCCTTCCAGCTCAGATCCACACCAGGGGGGGGGCTGAGGGAGGAGCAGGTTCCCAGGTAGCGGAGCACTAGGTACCATCCATGGATGACCCATCAGCCTGAGAGTGGCGGACGGTTGGCCCCCACCATAGTAGTTAGGGGGTTGTTTGAAACGGGTTTCCTAAAAGTTTCAAATGTGTTTCAAACGGGTTTCCTAAAATCAGCCCAAAGTTTCCTACAAGTTTCCTACCTTCAAGTTTTTGCATGTACAAAATATCAAATATATATTGTATAAAATATGTAAAAATATCACTAAATGCATAGAATACATGGAAACATCAATTTGAAGCCTACAGTCTTTGAATCACAAATAACAAAAACCATGTAATTATCCATCATCAATGTCAAATGATCATGATTCAAAGACCATGGTCCACTATCCATGATCCATGATCCATGATCCATGATCCAATCATCCAGTATTCCATGCCACAAAAAAAAAAAAAAACCCATACATGACACTACATAGGTTAAAACTTATAAATTTGAAGTGTTCATGTCACATGAATCATGATGAATCAACAGTCATGGCCCAATGCCCATAAACAATTCTTAATAAATCAGCCTTGATGAGGGAAAGCGGCACACGGAAACCAGAATAAACTTTATCAGAAGAGTCGCACAGATTTCAACGTTAGATTTGGGGCAAAAAAAAAGTCAAAAACTTTTGCTTGAAAAAAATGCGTTTCCTACAAGGAAATGTTTCCTCATTTCCTTACCTGTAGGAAACGCGTTTCCTAACTACTATGGCCCCTACCTGGATCACCAGTCGAGCGCAAGAGCTGAGCGTCGCCGCCGTGCATGCCAGGCTGGCAGCATGCAGGAGGATTCGGGTTTGTCAGAGAACTGTTACGAGCACTTATCACAGCACCCGCCCGCAGACGGTGGGCCCCCTCTAGTCACAGTGAGAGCCCCCCCCCCCCCCCCCCCCGGCGGATGTGGCGGCCAATTCCTCGTCGTGACTCCTCTTCTGACCCTCAGTGCCCAGTGGGGCCGGATGATCCCACCCTCCCCTATCGAGCCTTCCCCAGCAACCTCCCTCTCCGATGGACGCCTCTCAAGAGCCTCCCTCTCCAGCCTCTCCGCCTTTCCGCTCCCCCTCGCCTCCTCCCCCCCCCTCCCCCACCTCCGACTTTACCCACGCTCCATCTGCCCCTTCCTCTTCTTTTGTGCCCTCCATCCCTCCATCCCTCCCGCCTCCCCCCTCCGCCTCTCCAGAGCATTCCCATTGGCCCCCTGCAGCCCTTGGTCTAGAGAGGAGACGGCTAGTGAGTTTCGTTCGTCACCTGATTCATCGTTTATCAGAGCCGGTGGAGATGACCATTGCGGCCTCACCGATGAGGGCTCTCCCTCCTGAGCCTCCAGGCGCCCCCCCCCCCCCCCCCCCCCCCCCCCCGGCGGCCGCTGTTACGACCCTGTGTTTTTCTCTGGACAAGATGCAGATGTGCACGGGGACATGGTGGACAGTGTGAATGGCATCAGGTGGGAGTGAAGATGGAAGCCCATGTGTGAAAGGGGGCAAAGGAATTTTAACTTAAAAGGTTTTAAAAACCTTTAAAGTAATTTTTAATGCCATTTATGAAGAAAACGTGGCCCATAAGCTATTTTGGGGCCACGTGTGCTTTTTGGGGAAAAGGAGGGGCTGCCAGGAAAAGGAGGCGCCTAACTCTTGTGGAGGTGTGCTTTTTCACTGAGAGGGCTGGTCGCCTGAAGATACATGTCGGCTGCACACAGGAGAGTTCATGCTGGTTTGTACGACTGTACGGACAGCTGTACGGACAGGACAGAATCTGGTGCTGGACAGTTCTGCTGCAGGCGTGTACAGGCAGCGCTGGACAGAGCAGCGCATGTTCTTTTTTATGCGCAAGGGTCTGGACTGCAGGGCCTAGTCGGCTGCATGGATGATGCATGTGGGCTGAACTGCAGGTACAAGGCGGCTGGCTGGTCTGCAGAAAAGTACAGCTTTGGATTCCATGTGGTCAGGACTGTTGGCCGACAAGATCTCTTCCAGAGGGTGGCAAGTTGCAGGAGAAATAGTAGAAGGGCGGAAGGTGTGGCACATGCTCTCTTTTCTCTCTCTCTCTCTCTCTCTCTCTCTCTCTCTCTCTCCCTCTGCTGAAGAGTAGACAAGGGTTGGTTTTTCTTGATACAAAGGTGGACAGAGACTGGATATTCATGAACATAGACATCATGTCGATGGCGTTCAACTGATGGAACTTTCAGCTTCTCTTTGCCTTGGATTCAGGACTGTTTTGGGACAGTTTATGGGCTGTTTTTGCTTGGCTGCAAATTCAGCAATGTACTTGGGTTTCTGGCTACAAGTACAGGTCATGTGGTTATGTTTCTTGGCATGGGAGTGAAGCAAGCTTGCATGGCTGCGTGCTCATGGAGCAGATTGTTTTCTCTTGCTAGAAAGGAACAGTGGGAACTATAGTTAGGGGCATCTCTATGTTGCCAGATGTTTCATGAGGGAACAGGTAACTAGATGTATGCTGTTGTTGGCAACGGAACCTTGTAAACCGGCCTTCAGAAACCCAAAGGGCGGTGAAACAAACACTCGCACAGGAAATACTCTGCATTGTGTCATGTGCTGCATGTATGTTGGTATGATGCATCAAGTGCTTTATTATGTCATGGATGCACCATTGGGTGTAACTCCTGCGGGATGGCCATGAGACATATGTGGGAAAGTACTTTGTAGATGTAGTGTTTGGATGCATTGAGTGCTTTCATATGCTCATGTTTTACCATCAGTCGTGGGTCCTGCGGGATGCCCATGGGCGTAAGGCTTGCGAGCAGCCCTTAGACTGTTACTTTGGAGTAGGTAGAGCATTTTGAGGAGCATATTGTTTGCGAATGCATGTGTGTCATGCATATGTTTGTCATATGTAGAATGATGCATGGTTTTGTTTTTGGCTAACACAGGTAACGTGTTTCCATTTGGTTTTAGACTTTTGCTGTAGGTTCTGAAGGAACAAGCAAGAGGACAGTGTGGCTTATTGTGCAGGATGATTGTTCTATCATCCAGATGCATTGGAAGGCCATTGTTTTTGCCATATGGGGAGTCTTTGCTCATGAGATGCTTTACTGTGCCATTGAATGCAATCGAGGACGCTTGCCATTTTTCAAGAGGGGGGTATGTTACGACCCTGTGTTTTTCTCTGGACAAGATGCAGATGTGCACGGGGACATGGTGGACAGTGTGAATGGCATCAGGTGGGAGTGAAGATGGAAGCCCATGTGTGGATAACCCCATGTGTGAAAGGGGGCAAAGGAATTTTAACTTAAAAGGTTTTAAAAACCTTTAAAGTAATTTTTAATGCCATTTATGAAGAAAACGTGGCCCATAAGCTATTTTGGGGCCACGTGTGCTTTTTGGGGAAAAGGAGGGGCTGCCAGGAAAAGGAGGCGCCTAACTCTTGTGGAGGTGTGCTTTTTCACTGAGAGGGCTGGTCGCCTGAAGATACATGTCGGCTGCACACAGGAGAGTTCATGCTGGTTTGTACGACTGTACGGACAGCTGTACGGACAGGACAGAATCTGGTGCTGGACAGTTCTGCTGCAGGCGTGTACAGGCAGCGTTGGACAGAGCAGCGCATGTTCTTTTTTATGCGCAAGGGTCTGGACTGCAGGGCCTAGTCGGCTGCATGGATGATGCACGTGGGCTGAACTGCAGGTACAAGGCGGCTGGCTGGTCTGCAGAAAAGTACAGCTTTGGATTCCATGTGGTCAGGACTGTTGGCCGACAAGATCTCTTCCAGAGGGTGGCAAGTTTTGCAGGAGAAATAGTAGAAGGGCGGAAGGTGTGGCACATGCTCTCTTTTCTCTCTCTCTCTCTCTCTCTCTCTCCCTCTGCTGAAGAGTAGACAAGGGTTGGTTTTTCTTGATACAAAGGTGGACAGAGACTGGATATTCATGAACATAGACATCATGTCGATGGCGTTCAACTGATGGAACTTTCAGCTTCTCTTTGCCTTGGATTCAGGACTGTTTTGGGACAGTTTATGGGCTGTTTTTGCTTGGCTGCAAATTCAGCAATGTACTTGGGTTTCTGGCTACAAGTACAGGTCATGTGGTTATGTTTCTTGGCATGGGAGTGAAGCAAGCTTGCATGGCTGCGTGCTCATGGAGCAGATTGTTTTCTCTTGCTAGAAAGGAACAGTGGGAACTATAGTTAGGGGCATCTCTATGTTGCCAGATGTTTCATGAGGGAACAGGTAACTAGATGTATGCTGTTGTTGGCAACAGAACCTTGTAAACCGGCCTTCAGAAACCCAAAGGGCGGTGAAACAAACACTCGCACAGGAAATACTCTGCATTGTGTCATGTGCTGCATGTATGTTGGTATGATGCATCAAGTGCTTTATTATGTCATGGATGCACCATTGGGTGTAACTCCTACGGGATGGCCATGAGACATATGTGGGAAAGTACTTGGTAGATGTAGTGTTTGGATGCATTGAGTGCTTTCATATGCTCATGTTTTACCATCAGTCGTGGGTCCTGCGGCGGGATGCCCATGGGCGTAAGGCTTGCGAGCAGCCCTTAGACTGTTACTTTGGAGTAGGTAGAGCATTTTGAGGAGCATATTGTTTGCGAATGCATGTGTGTCATGCATATGTTTGTCATATGTAGAATGATGCATGGTTTTGTTTTTGGCTAACACAGGTAACGTGTTTCCATTTGGTTTTAGACTTTTGCTGTAGGTTCTGAAGGAACAAGCAAGAGGACAGTGTGGCTTATTGTGCAGGATGATTGTTCTATCATCCAGATGCATTGGAAGGCCATTGTTTTTGCCATATGGGGAGTCTTTGCTCATGAGATGCTTTACTGTGCCATTGAGTGCAATCGAGGACGCTTGCCATTTTTCAAGAGGGGGGTATGTTACGACCCTGTGTTTTTCTCTGGACAAGATGCAGATGTGCACGGGGACATGGTGGACAGTGTGAATGGCATCAGGTGGGAGTGAAGATGGAAGCCCATGTGTGGATAATCCCATGTGTGAAAGGGGGCAAAGGAATTTTAACTTAAAAGGTTTTAAAAACCTTTAAAGTAATTTTTAATGCCATTTATGAAGAAAACGTGGCCCATAAGCTATTTTGGGGCCACGTGTGCTTTTTGGGGAAAAGGAGGGGCTGCCAGGAAAAGGAGGCGCCTAACTCTTGTGGAGGTGTGCTTTTTCACTGAGAGGGCTGGTCGCCTGAAGATACATGTCGGCTGCACACAGGAGAGTTCATGCTGGTTTGTACGACTGTACGGACAGCTGTACGGACAGGACAGAATCTGGTGCTGGACAGTTCTGCTGCAGGCGTACAGGCAGCGCTGGACAGAGCAGTGCATGTTCTTTTTTATGCGCAAGGGTCTGGACTGCAGGGCCTAGTCGGCTGCATGGATGATGCACGTGGGCTGAACTGCAGGTACAAGGCGGCTGGCTGGTCTGCAGAAAAGTACAGCTTTGGATTCCATGTGGTCAGGACTGTTGGCCGACAAGATCTCTTCCAGAGGGTGGCAAGTTGCAGGAGAAATAGTAGAAGGGCGGAAGGTGTGGCACATGCTCTCTTTTCTCTCTCTCTCTCTCTCTCTCCCCCTCTGCTGAAGAGTAGACAAGGGTTGGTTTTTCTTGATACAAAGGTGGACAGAGACTGGATATTCATGAACATAGACATCATGTCGATGGCGTTCAACTGATGGAACTTTCAGCTTCTCTTTGCCTTGGATTCAGGACTGTTTTGGGACAGTTTATGGGCTGTTTTTGCTTGGCTGCAAATTCAGCAATGTACTTGGGTTTCTGGCTACAAGTACAGGTCATGTGGTTATGTTTCTTGGCATGGGAGTGAAGCAAGCTTGCATGGCTGCGTGCTCATGGAGCAGATTGTTTTCTCTTGCTAGAAAGGAACAGTGGGAACTACAGTTAGGGGCATCTCTATGTTGCCAGATGTTTCATGAGGGAACAGGTAACTAGATGTATGCTGTTGTTGGCAACGGAACCTTGTAAACCGGCCTTCAGAAACCCAAAGGGCGGTGAAACAAACACTCGCACATAAAACACTTCAACACCATTGAGGACCTAGAAAAGGAAAACAAACAGGGGGAGCTAGAGTGCTCCTGCAAAAAGTACACGGACACCGATTGGCCCCAAATCGCAGTGGCGCCCCTTGCGGTATTTCTTATATTGTAATCAAAGCTCTTATAATCAATTAAAGAAATACCGCAAGGGGCGCCACTGCGATTTGGGGCCAATCGGTGTCCGTGTACTTTTTGCAGGAGCACTCTAGCTCCCCCTGTTTGTTTTCCTTTTCTAGGTCCTCAATGGTGTTGAAGTGTTTTATGTGCGAGTGTTTGTTTCACCGCCCTTTGGGTTTCTGAGGGCCGGTTTACAGCCGCGAGGATCTTGGGGCAGCCTATGGATTATAGTTTCTTCCGGGGTCTTCCGATGGAAGGGACAGACAAGTTTAAGGAGACCGTAGCCCCTATTCGGGTATGTGTGGTCTTTCATCACTCCAGATCCTCTACGCCAAAAAATGGCGTGATGATCTTCTCTTTCCCCTTGAGTGCGGCCCAGGGATAGAGTGGGATCCAAAGTCGGTGGCTGATACCATTCAAGGCCAGGCAGTTGAGCTATCACACCATCTTCAAGATCTCCACATCACCAACATTCTTTCTCATCTATTGCCTCTGGCCAGGATGGAGCTTGGCAGATCAGCCCACAAAGACCAGGGAGGGGAGATGGTGACCTGCAGCCTGGAGGTGCTACTTTTTGTGTTCATGCATACTTCTATCACAGTATCTCTCCCCCTCTTCTTACAGATATCTTCATTGTGACCGATGGAGCACGGAGTATGCATATGCTCGTGCTTGGGCAGAGTGGCAGTACATGGAGGGCAGGATCCAGGCCCACTTGTTGCGACTTCGCACCAGGACAAATTGTGACTATTTCCGGTCTAAACCCGCGCCCAAGACACTTCGAGTAGAGGGCGGTTCCGATAGTTCCGCCTCACATAGAGATTGATATGAGGATTGTCTCATGGAACATTTAGGGTTTAGGGGGGCCTCAGTGCTTTCAGGGACAAGGTGTTCTTAGAGGAGAGCTTTAGAGAGATATGGTGGGGGGACCTATAGACATTCTTTTCCTCCAAGAGCATCACCTTACTGAGGGCGCACCTGCCGGTGTGGGAAGATTCTACCAAGCAGGAGTCATACTTTTTGGTCCCTAGCCTTCGGCCCTTCAGGGACGTAGGGTGGAGTGTCTCTCTCTCTGTTAGTGAGCAGCTTCTGCCAACTCTGACAGGATCAGGAGTCATAATTCCAGGACATGCTCAATGGGTTACCATTTTGATGGGTGAGGATAGCATTGGCTTCCTCAACATTTATGCCCCGAATACTGTTGTAGGTAGAGCTATCTTTTGGAGCACTGTCCGATAGGCCCTTCCCCAGGCTGGTTTTTGGTGCATGGGCGATGACTTCAATATGATAGAGGCAGCAGAGGACATACTTGGAGGTGGCACGATCATAGTCTCAGGAGCGGAGTACTTTGCCTGGGAGGAGATGATACTGATTCTCAGGGGACAAGACCCTGGGCATCTCCCAGAGTTTGGGCGTAGCCCTGGGAGTCTTAGTTTCTCTCGATCGGAGCGTGTGAACCACCTTTTAGAGGGGTATCACTAATATCTAGATATTATTGATACCCACTCTTATGAGTGAGGAAGTATGTGTGTGTGTGAACCACGTTTTAGAGGGGTATCAATAATATCTAGATATTATTGATACCCACTCTTATGAGTGAGGAAGTATGTGTGTGTGTGAACCACCTTTTAGAGGGGTACAATAATATCTAGATATTTGTGTGTGATGTGATCAAAAGGAGAGCCTTTGTACTTATAAAAGGTACATAAACTTCATTGAAAATAAATCAAGAAAACATTTTCAATCATTGTCTACTGTTGTTTGAATTGTGTTCTCTCTCTTTTTTTTTTCGTGAAATGGTGTTTTATATTATATGTGAAAATGTACATCAGCCACATGGCTCACACAGAACATATGGCCCCAAAAACCCCCCCACAAAAGATCCTCTAAAGGATCATGACCATGCAAACCTGTACACTAATAAGAAAGCCTCCTAGCCAAATAAGCATCCCAAATAAAAGCATCAAAGATGAGCCAGCCGAGCCGCCGTAGACCATAACGAAAGAACATCTGCATCCAGTAGCTGAGCTGAGAGAAGAGAAAGCATAAACCGAATGGGAGCAACCAAACGGAGAAGAGATTTGTGCGTCCAAGGTAGCAAAGGCAAAAAATAGGAAATCATGCTAAGCATAATAACTTGAGCTACCTTAACCCTCACGTGCATAGGCCACCCTTGAGCTTTCCAATACACAAATTTATCCGAGATCTGAGCAGAAATCCA
This sequence comes from Cibotium barometz, assembly GCF_041138505.1. Taxonomy (NCBI): domain Eukaryota; kingdom Viridiplantae; phylum Streptophyta; class Polypodiopsida; order Cyatheales; family Cibotiaceae; genus Cibotium; species Cibotium barometz. The sequence continues at coordinate 35,536,937 of NC_141088.1, read as the reverse complement.
AGCAAGAAGCGCTTGGGGGTCCACATCCACACCCACCGGATACCCAAGATGACGAACAATGTCTCCTGTATGCACCACACGGCCTTGCCACCCTAATGCCTCAAGATCAAATTCCGTGCATACAATGAGGACTGATTTTGTTGAATTTATTTTCAGCCCAGAAGCCAATGCAAAATTATTCCAAGCTTCCATTACTCGATCTATATTGGCTTTTTCGGCCCTGAGAAACATAAAAGTGTCATCCGCAAGGGCTTGAGCAACCAATTGCTTGCCATGAGGGAGATGCAAACCAACCACTTCACCATGCAATGCCATAGCATCTAGGCGAGATAACATAGGATGAGTGGCAATGGCAAAGAAAAGAGGGCTAAGAGGACAGCCCTGCTGGAGAGAACGGGTGAGAGAAATACCATCCGAAAGTCCTCCATTGAGCATAATCCGCGTGATAGAGCCAGAGCCAAGTAAATGCACCAAATTAGCCATTTTGGGACCAAAGCCCATGGCTGTCATGAACTGAGAAAGGAAAGACCAGCTGACATGATCAAAAGCTTTTTCAAGATCCAGCTGCACCATCACAATCTCTTGCTTCTTTGCCTTGGCATAATCCACTCTAATTTGAACATTAAGAATATTATGCAAAATATTCCTGCCATGCACAAATCCATATTGATATGGATGAATAAGAGTAGGAAGCACCTTCTGCAAGCGATTGGCAAAAATCTTTGTAAAGATTTTATACATAATACCCATAAGTGAGATCGGGCGCCATTGAGCCAAAGAAGTAGGCGAAGAGACTTCGGGCAACAAACGAAGTATGCCCAACTTCCAATCGGCAGGCATATATCCCTCATCCCAAACCCTTTGACAAATAAGCGTCAAAGACTCTGTAAGCTGATCATCATATTTTCGGAAAAACTCATTTGTCAAACCATCCCAACCAGGGCTCTTTCCCATGGGAAGTTTGGAGAGAACAGCTTCCACTTCCCCTTGAGTAACAGGAGCATCAAGCTGAACCGCCACATCAGGGTCAACTTGATATCGTACTTCAGCAAACAATGACTCCCTTGCAGCTAGGACAGTCGGCGAGACATCTCTCGAGGGGCAAGCAAATCTTCATAAAACCTGATGCAATGCTGAATAACCTCAGAAGGTTGAGTAACAAGGTTGCCTTGGGCATCCATCAGCCTAACAATATTCTCACGCATATGTTTTTGATGCAACTTATCATAGAAGCGATGAGATTGACAGTTAGCATCCCGCAAAGCATCAAGACGTGCAAGTAGTTTAAAGCGAACATATTGTGCTTCCTGCACCCTAGATAGCTCCTTTTTCAGCCATTCTATGGCATCCACAACTTCAGCATCCATAGAGTCAGTAAACATGAACGCCTGCAAGCCCTTTAAAAGCGACTCAAGAAGAGCCACATGCTGTTTTTGTATAGAGGCATTAGCAAGACCATAATGCCGCGCTAATTTCCGAGTGTTGGTAAGGAACACTGGCCAAGCATGATAATCAGCCACATGGACACTCTTGTGGAGAAATGTCGTATCAACTGATGCATATAAACATCAAAAACTTCATGCTCCAAAAAAGTGTGATTTAAGCGCAAAGGCAAGCGTCCCAACAAGCCTTTATATGCATCCAGAGGATGATATACCATTTCAAACACAAGCGGCCAATGATCCGAGAAAACCTGTTGCTGATCAACCATCATAGTAAGAACCTCTGGCAAAAAGAGATCTTGATGTAAAATATACATCCTATCCAATCTAGCATAAGTGCCCCGAAACTGTTGTGAGGCATAAGTGTAACCCCTTTCATCTCGATGCAACCAAGACCACATTTCTTGTTTTAGCGACCTTGCTGCAAAAGCTTCCCACGCCATTCTCTCCAGGCTATCCATTACAGAATGAGGCGACGTGGCTTGCTCCCTGGAGACACACACATTAAAGTCTCCCATCAGAAAGCCAGGATGAGAGATTGAAAGAGCACACAAGTCATTCCACAGCAAACGGCGTGCACGAGCATTATTTGGAGCATACACCCCTAACAACCATAAAGGTGTATCATCCCAAACAATCTGTATCACTAGAAATCTTCCATGAACATCTTGAATCACAAGAGAAGGCTGAAACTGCGAACGAACAACAAACATAACACCTGATTGCGAAGCAGGATGTCCGCTGTAGAAAACATGAAACCCCTTATATACATAGGCTTTGCCCGCCAACTTATGCTGCTTATGTTTAACTGCACACAAAACATCCCAACCATGACAAAAAGTTGTACGCCAAAGCCTGAACTGCTTTTGGCGCGAAGAAATACCCTTTACATTCCATTGTACAATTTTCATAAGCCTTCCCAGAAAAAGAATCAACAAGGCCGTGTACTAGGCCCAGGACAATCTGCCAAATCACGAACCTTTTGAAGCATTGCATTTTTAGACATGGTATTTGTGATCTCAGACTGCCCTTGGAGTTCCCGAGCACGTGCCGAAGGGTAATGACCATCCCATGGCGAGATGACCTCACCCTTCAAACCAAACACAAGAGGCAATTGTTGTTGTGCTTCTTTTGTTAGGCGACTTCTAATAGGATAGCGTTCTACTCTATCCACCCCAAGAGCCCCTGTACCCTGAGAAAGTTGGCCTCCCGGCCTCTCAATCCTGGTCTGTTGCTGGGCACCTGAACCCAAAGGGCGACGAGCATATGTATGTAAGGGCCCCTGATGAGTACGCAAAGGCCCTCGGCAGACAGCATCTGAGAAACCCTCCGCGGGGCAACAAATCGTGTCTTTTTACCACGTACTTCCACCCATGGCTGCTCAACCTCATTCTGAACATCCACATGCACATCCATGTGCTGGGCATCATGTAAAGGAGCATCATGCTCATCTTCCACGGGCAATTGCCCATCAACGATATCCTTGGTAGCAACAACTTGTTCTTTCTTAGGACATTCGGAGACAAAGTGGCCCATCTCACCACATGTGAAATAGTGGCCAGCAAATGTATCCCACCTCAATTCATACATTAAAGGTTGCAGCCCAGCCATATTGACACGCAAATGTGTTGGCCTAGGTCTCCCAGTATCCCACAACATGCATAAACGATTTCGGTTTCTAGCTGTCAGTCGAGGCACCACCAAGACATCACCGATACCTCGCATGAGACTTGGTAAAACACGCCAAAACATTGGTGGGAATTGTTTCACTTCAACCCAAACTGGGCAAGCCTGGCGCAACATATCTTGGTACTCTGCCATAGGCTTCCACGGAACCACATGAACCAACTGCCCATCCAAAAAGAGTGGCACCTGCTCCAAGACTGCCCTACGGGCTTCCGAAGTGCGAAAAAGTATTTCATAAAAGCCTCTTGGACCATCATAAATCTCCTCAAGTGCCTCAGGCGACACACCAAGCGGCCCAAGCATGCTCTAAGACGAGGCAACAACGGAATACACCCAGTAAAGAAGAAGATAGCAGCACGATCATGAAAATCTGCGAGCTGTTGTAGCAACAAAGGAGTCTCCATGCATACATCAGCCACACCACCATTATCTACTGCAGCCATTTGCACGCTATTTGCCTTCACATATTCTTGCAGAAGCTCACCAGTGATCTGCAGCGAATGTGCAAACTCCGGAGAAGGTACCTGAGAACTTTCTTCTGCATTCTCTCCAACATTTACCGGAGTGTAGCTTGCATCAACATCAATCCTTTGACGTTTTTGTTGCTCCGAGGCATATGAAGCATAACCCACATCCTTCTCGATCATCTCCTCAATAAGATCCATGTTAAGGCTATTGGCAGCCATGCCACCAACAGCAGCAGCCAGGTCATCCAAATCCATGTACAAAAGCAAAGAAAACCCGTTCTCTCAAACCCTAATTCAGCAGCTGCAAACCCTAAATCAGCACCTTCATAGATCGATCCGCGTTTTGGTCTCTCTCTCTCTCTCTCTCTCTCTCTCTCTCTCTCACACACACACACACACACACACCCCTTCGTGCAGCACTCTCTCTCCCCTCTACAATCGCACTCTCTCTCTCTCTCTCTCTCAGAGATGAAGGCGAACGTTAAACAGACCCTCTCTCTCTCTCTCTCTCACACACACACACACACACACACACACACACACACACACACTCAGAAAGGGATGTACAGAGAAGAGAAACGAAAGGAAGAAGAAGACGGGAAATGCTGCAGATCACCGGGGTCGCAGGACACAGGTCGTAGGTCGCAAGTCATAGGCGTGCAGGTCACACAAGTGCACACAGGCGCATAGGCGAAGGTCACACAGGTAGCAGCTCGCAGAGGCACACACAAGCTCTCTCTCTCTCTCTCTCTCTCTCTCTCTCTCACACACACACACACACACACACACACACACACAAGCCAAAAAAATAATAAAAAAAGAAGTCTCTCTCTCTCTCTCTCTCTCTCTCTCTCTCTCTCCTTTAGAACTATTATTGGATGAATTGTGTTCTCTCTCTCTACATGTAGAGTTTGGGGTGGCCCCATTGGTTACAGATGCCTTTTTTCAGACTCACTTAGCTTCAGCATGTATACACGCTTGACAGAGATTGCCTTCCACACGCTTGACAAAGATCGCCTTCCATGACAGAGTCCTCCATGCAATTATACTGCGAGAGGGAGACAGAGCGATTGAGACGAGTTGGATTGCCCTCTTCAGCGACACGGCCACCACCATTACTGACACATGCATGGTACTCTGAGGTAGTCGAGTGGTTTCATGCACATGGCGTACAGATGGACTGTCTCCCCCGTTTCAGTATAACTTGGATTCCCCCTACCTTGATCTCTCACAGCAGGAGATCAACCGGATGATCTAGTTAGATTTACTCAGGCTACACATACACCAGACATGGGTGTCTCCGTCAAAGATTGGTAAGAAGTGTGAGTTCTACAAAGATCACTTCTCGAGACTCTATGAGGATGGATTCTTTGAGATCCCAGGATACATACAGATACACACGTCACATGCTATGTGTATCACGATCGGCCAGCTTAGGGCATCCTCCCACCGCCTCAAAGTAGAGACTGGTAGAGTTGAGGATATCCCACATGAGGAGAGGACATGCACAATATGCATTACAGGAGCAGTAGAGGATGAGGCCCATTATATGTTTAGTTGCCCGGCTTACTATGAGATACGAGGGATACTCCACTGCCTCTTTCGAGAGGGATTCATAGCACTCACACAGGTGATACAGTTTGAGGATTAGAGGTGCTTGGGCTTGTACTTGATGGAGCTTAGACGATACAGGGATGTAGTGTTGAGGTAGCATGCTGAGAGATAGCTTCGGCTCCAACAAGACGCCTCATAGAGAGCCATCACAGATTTCTCTGTGGTACACACATCCACATCGGAATCCGTTGCCCACAACAGTTCCCCTACTACGACTTCAGAGCCCACCACCCGTACCCATGCTCCAGCTCCACGCCCCAGAGGAGTTCTTAGCGAGAGCTCGATCCATTCTGCGAGCCAGACGTCCCCAACCCAAAACATCAGGACCCTCCACCACACAGAGACAGATTCGTGAGGTTCTCCGCCGACATGACACGGTCCCATCACAGAGGTTTGACGTTCACTCCACCATTAGATCGGTTTTGGTTGAGGCGGGTATTGCCATTACTTTATCTTTCAGTTTTGCATGGCTCAGTATATCCATGGTACCATCGTATTACTTTTGGTCTCATAGGCCTTTGGGGTCTTCCGTAGACGTTAATATAACTTTCTTTCTTTCTTTCTCTCTCTATCTGCATACATGCCTTAGCCATGTTTTCTTTTCAAGCCTCCATAGCTTGTCTCAAGCTTACCCGTGTAAGCTGTGATTTCCATTATGGTATCAGATCACTGATCTGTACATGTACAAGCTCATCTCAGCCTGAGTAATCTTTTTGCAGCCATCTTCATTGCATCTGTTCCTCGCCATTGCTGTCGCACTTGTTCCCCGCCATCGCTCGACTGCGTAGCCCTTTGACTTCTCCGCCACGCGTAGCCTTTGATGAATGCTTGTCCACATGTAGTGCTCATTTTTTGCTGGTCGACGTCATAAGGTTTTAATAACGTTATAGCATAAAGCCACGTGTGCTGTCCATTATTTGCTTGCTGGCGCTATCTTCAACATACTACTGTCGTTTTTCTCTCGTTTGTCGTTAACTGTGATCCTTGTGCATTAGCTTGCTAAGCTAAGCTAAGCATTTAACTTAGCTACCTTCTTCAGCAGGCAGAAACAAAGCTAAGCTAAGCATTTAGCTTAGCTACATTCTTCAGTAGGCAGAAACCAGGAAGCGAAATCGCCATCTGCTGCTACAGCTATACATGGCACACATCTCGACGTCTACAAAGATCAATTTGGGGTTTTTTCAAGTAAATCCATCTAATTGATGCTGCTACAGTCATAATTTTTTGGGGATTTTTTCTTTTTTCTGTAAATCAAGCTTAATCAAGTAATTACTTATAAATTACTTCATTAAATCTTATCATTGAGGGTGCAAATCTAGCATTAGAGGGTTGCTATAGCATGCTATATACTATTATTAACCCCCTTGTTTGGAAACCCTAATTTCTCTTGGTCATTATGTGTAAGGGATTAGACACTAGCATTGGAATCTTTTCCTCTGTTAAGACCTTCCCAAAACCTTTGCATACTATGGCCTCCCACATGTTCATCGAAAAATTCAATGTGGAGAGTTTTCAATGTGGAGAGGCAGACTAAGCATAAATTTAGTTTGATGAGAGAAGGGGGGGAGAAAAAGATGCCTAAACCAGAAGGTGAAGCCCAGAGAGCTTGGAAGCTCCGGGATCCGAAAGCCTTTGACCTCATAGCCCTAGGCCTGTCGGACGATTTCATACACCATGTTGCTTATCTCCCAACTTCCATAGAAGCCTATGAGACGCTGGATAAGCTCTTGGGAGCATAGGGAAAGAACTCTAAGGTCTCTTTGCAAATAGAGTTCTATGGCCTGATGATGCAATCACATGAGAGCTTCGATGCTCAATAGCCCGTGTAGACAAAAAAGAGAGTCAAAGCTCTTCCTCCTCTTGAATGGTGTACAATGGAGCAACATCCACCTCCTGTGTTGCTACATCTCTATGGTGTGAGGAGAAAGAAAGATATAGTAATGTCTGCAAAAGACCGCAAGTGTGTATGAGACCAAAAGCTACAATGAATCCATGAGTAACTGAATCATAGAATAGCAAACTGAAAATGAAACAAGAACTAAACTAAAACTGAGAGAGAAAATGAAAAGAAAGTAATTTTTATGTCTTCAAAAGTTCCAATGGGTCTACGAGACCAATAAGTAAGTACAATGAATCCATGAGAACATTGACTCATGGAAAACTGAAAGAGGGAGAGTATGAATCCATGAGAATATTGACTCATGGAAATTCGAAAAGAGAGAGAGAGAGAGAGATGTCTGTAAAAGTAGGCACTAAAACTTGCTTTCTTCTGCAGAGAACTGGGGGTCTCTATTCCTGAGGATTATAGCGGAGGAATCCCTCCAGGTCCAGATGTTCCTAGTGAAGCTATGGACATAAATGGACTTCCAAATGGCCAATGAATGCCGCCTTTTACAGTGCGTGCAGATAAATGGGCCCAAAGCTGTACTTACTGACTTTTTTATTATTCATTAACTTTTTCCCAGAACTATCGATGAAGGATTTGGAAGCTTTGCCATTTTTTGCGAGCGTTCAATGGTCTCCTAGTATTTAGAAACTCTGCATGGCAAGTAATGTGACATGTTGGTTGACTTTGCTACTGAACTTGTACACCGTGTAAGCTCCTTTGACAGCAGACAATAGTACTTCTGTCTTCATGTTGTGTATGTGCCTTATAATAATGATACAAAGACTACTCATCTTAGAAAGGTGGATAATGATGTCCCTTATCATTAAAAGATTACATGGTTTATTGAAAAGCTTGTGCTTCGTTAGTGGTGGTAACTCAAAGGTTCTAAATAAAAAATTAGTATACCATGGAATGAGTCATTTTTGTAAAAACACTTTTGATATAAATATAATTCTGCTTTGTGCTAATTTTGAAATGTTGGTAGAAACTGAAATTTCTCTTTGTTTACCTCACCAAGTCTCAACATCAACATATGTATAAAGAGGGGTTTTTGAAGTGTCCATGCCAATTTAAAGACGGTTTGCCAAAAACAAAGTGACAGGGTGGAGGGAGACGAGAAACATTTTGTGCATCGCGACGGTAGTTATGCTATGGTGTTTAATCTTTGAGACCAAGCTCTAGTTTTAATCCACACATTGTGAGGGGTAGTCTTAGTCAGGTACGAATAAGTAGAAAGACAAATTGCATTACTCTCTGTACGAGACGAAGTGCACTAAACATGATTTTTTTCATTGAAAGAAATTAAAATTTTGACCTTTATTTTTCAAACTTAGAACTCTTTTGAGTTTTAATTAATATAGGGTAATCAAATTGGCACACGCATCTAGGAAAAGGGCAAGTAACATTGTATCTAGGTGTGGAGGTGGGCCAAATTCTTGTATCTCTAACTTGCGAATCTAACCAAGCGTTCGCAAGGACCAATAAAGGGGGAGCTGGCAGCTCCCTACATAGCCATAGATCATGGTGCTGTGTCCTACCTCTGTCTCATACCTCATGGGTTCACCAATCCAAGTGCTAGGTTGTATTGAGCATTGGTTGGTGGCCAAAGGTTTTGCACAAATCAGGGGATAAGACTATTAGGAGACTTTTGCTCCCATGACGAGGTTTATTATGAGAAATTCGCACCGTTCTTGTCTTATTAGCACAAGAGGGCATGTCTAACAAATAGATATAAAATCTTTATGAGAAATTCGCACTGTTCTTATCTTATTAGCACAGAGGGCATGTCTAATAGATGGATATAAAATCTGCTTTCCTTGACGGGAATTTTGAGGAGGAGGTATATGTTGAGTAGCCACTAAGGTTTGTTACTCCCGATTTCGCAAGCAAGTTTATAGGCTATGAAAGATACTATATGGGTGAAACGTGCAATACAAGCATGGTACCAATGGATTGATGCTTGCTTTGTGAGTATTGCTCTCTTTCATGTAATACAAGTATGGTACCAATGGATTGATGCTTGCTTTGTGAGTAATGGTCTCTTTCGATGCACTCTTTTTTTTTTTTTTTGTATTGCAAGGCGGAGATAGAATTTGACAGACTACATGCCTAATGGCATGCGGGAGAAGGGGGCGGGTATTGAACCTTGGCCGAAGCGGTGTAGGGTAAGAGCCCTTACCGGTAGGCTATATCCCCCACCTCAGTATGCAAACTTGTATTCATCCCTCCTCCCTATTTGTTTCTGGATCCTCTAACATGTTGAAGTCCCCACACAAACTCCAAAAATCTGCCTGTGGGAGCTCTTGTCATACTTGAATCCAAAACTCCGTTTGCTAAGACACCTTGAACAGATTGAGGAGACCCACATTGTTTTCTGCAACCCTGATAATAACCCTTTAGGCTCTGGTGACTGAATCCAAGACAGATACTTTGTCCAAGAGAGAGGATCTGCATGGCTGGGCGGAGTGAGATCTGCTAGGCGCACCCTCAGCTGGGAGGGTTTTCGGGGAAGGGGAGTGTTTGTAAGGCAAAGAGCATAGTTTTTTTTAAAAAAATTCCATCTAGAGTGTATTTGATCTAAGAGTCAGAGCAATGCAATACACTAGTAAATAGTAGAAACAAAATCCTCTTTGTATGAGTTAAGAGCACCGTGTCGACCACGCGAGCTAGATGGAGTGGTTATGGTGCTTCTCGAGAGTCCCAAGGTCATGGGTTTGAGCCCTGCAAACGGTGGCATGTAGGGTAGGGTGTGTGTTATTCTACCAAAGTTTTTAAAAAGAGTTAAGAGAATATCATACATTAGAGCTAAGGTGATTAGAGGAAAAAAGAGAGTTGAGGGGTTGGAATTATCAAAGTCTCAGTAGATTGAATCCACTATCAAGTTCTCTAACTATCAAGGAGGCTAGTAAAAAGGGATATTACACGTCATTCAAGACAACTCCACCGATACAAATCTTGCAATACTCAAGATATCTCTCTGACTTTAGATTTAGGATAGTAGAGGAAAAGAAACTAAAATAAGAATTATTAGAAATGCGTAAGGAAAGAATAAATAGGAAACATGATAGGGAACAAGCTAAAAGTTTGAAAAAAGCTTAGAAAAGTATGAATGATACTAGAATTAGACCAGCTAAAGAATAGGTTTGGTAAAATAGAAGAGAAAAGCCGACATAAAAAAAGGAAAAGAAAGACCAAGATCAAAAGAAAGAGATGGGACAAACAAATAGAGAATGAACCAGTGTGGGAGGAACATGAAACATATGAGAAAGAAAAAATCCTAAGGTTAGGAAGACAAGGTACAATCCTGTAGCATGAAGCCCATGATAGAATAACTCCTAGAGTGAAGATAGAACTACCTAGGTTAAGGTAGGGAAAGATTGATCTATGTGTCACCCAGGTCCGATGGTGAAGTTGTTGCTGGGTTAGAGTGGTGTGGATGGTCCATGATATGCTGTTATCAGATCCCTCTTACCCTAATATACTCTATTAATGTTACTTTCAATATGTTCAAGTGTAGTACCATCATAAACTGATGCAGTGGGGGTTCTTTTCATATAAATTTTTGTTGCTACTTCGTCAACCCAAAATTAATGAGGGATTCCTTTCTCATTCATCAATGCACTTCTACAAAATGCATGTTCTTCCTTTCTGCAACACCATTTTGATGCGAGGTTTACCTACATATAAACTTGAAGTGGTAACCCTCACATGAAGCCGATTGCTCTGTAATGTCGATTAGCATAAAGCATGCCTCCAAAACCCTAATCCTAATTGTATCTATATATGCTAGATTAGAATTGCAAGATAGAGTAGAGTCCTAAACTCTATTGAATGAATGGGGAGAGTGAGCTATAAATATGATAAGTTTTTTCCCACTAGGCCACCTAGGAGTGAGTGACCCGAGGTGCCTCTAATCAAATAGATGGATCTTACAAGTGTTTGGCCTTTCTAGCCATTTTTTCTTGTTACGAACTTGAAGTAAAAGACTCGAGTGTACCTTAAAAGCGCTTACAATATCAAATGAACTAGAAGTTCAAGATTCAAGAGCATCTTAAAGACGCTTACAATGTGAAATGATGGGAGCTAGAATATAAGTACAAGACACTCATTACAAAGTGTGCAGACTTTGTTAGTAAAGAACCTTGCTAACCAAAAGGGATTAACATTCTCCCCTTCCTAATGTTGATCATGTCCTTGTTATTGGTTGAAAAAGTTGGATGAGGGAAGTGGGATGCAATGAACTATGATTGGCAGCTCAAAGCATGGAGTGACAACATGGGTGTAGGAGCACCATCCATGAGCAAGGAGAAGGGCAAGATTTCCATGAAAGCTTACTAGCTTGTAAATCTTTATTAGTATGAGTTAATTGTGATTAGAAATTCACATTGGCCTATATACCATGGCTCCCTTTTCACACACACTTATTAATGTCCACCCTACTTGGCCTTTGGCCCATAAGCCTATGTCCCCCACTTAGTCTTGGCCCCTTGGCCTCATCCAACTTATGCTTGGCCCTTGGCCTCCTATGTAGAATTTTTGTCCACACTCATGTGTCCACTGCTTCATTACAAATCATCCCCACCCAAATATGTTTTGTTCTTGAAACATGCACAAAGTAAAACCATAGTATGGATGTTTTGCATAAGCATCGAAATGATGAACTTCACACTTCTTTGCCAAAGCTATCCACAAGAGAGCATGATTTGAGCCTTTGAGACCTCCAAAACTTCATGTAATGCACCCCAACTCATTGTCAATCATTGCTAAGAAGTGTATAAGTCAATTGCATCCGTTTGAGCCTCTCTTATGTCTCATAATAGTAAATTATAGCAAGCTGTTTTTTCATTGTTTTGACTCAAAAATCCACCTCGAATGAATCAAAAAGGTGTTCCATCCCCTCCAACATAGAGGCGAGATGCCATGTTGCTTCATCTTGCGGCGGTAAACCTTTCCACCTGACAAGATATTCATGCAAAGTGCAATTGCGTTTCATTGGATGCAAGTGGCTCGATAAAATAAAGTAAAATTCAGATGGGTTTGTGAGCAGGTATAAGGAACCAAGGGATATGTACACATCTATGGTAGTGGTTATAAAGAGACCCTCAGTCCCAATTACTTGGATGGAAACCATGAGAGCAGTCATTGCTATGAATACAACTAAGAAACAGTCTTTACACCATATGGATGTAAAGAATGTATTTCTACATGGCGATTTACACGAGAAGGTCTATATGGTGCAGCCACCAGGATATAAGAACGATGCACACCCAAAGTTTGTTTGCAAGTTGTGTAAAGCTTTGTATGGCTTGAAACGGGCACCTAAAGCATGGTTAAACAAGATAGGGGAGAGTATCTTATCACTATTAAACTTCATATATCTACAACAATGTTTTCACTTTATGTTTTAAAAAAAATGGACAGGGCCATTGTTTTATTTGTCATCTATGTTATAGACGACAGTGATGGTGGCATTCATGAGGTGAAGATGCTCCTTATTAAGAGGAAGTTCAAAATAAAGGATTTAGGTGAGCTGTAGTACTTCCTAGGTATAGAGGTGATTAGATCAGCTCAAGGGATTTAGCATTTACTTTGGTAGTATGCTTTGGACATGCTGTCTAAGTATGGGATGAAAGGTTCTAATAATCTTAGTGCCATTGGAGCAGAACACAAAATTAGCTATTACAGTAGACTATACTAGAGATATAAATAATCTTTTGTAGTTTGGAGAACCCTACTATGTAAAGGCACATTGTGCAGCAGATATAGGTGATCTCTTGGAGTTTCGAGGACCCTACTATGTACAGGCGCATTGTGGGGAGTTTGATTTACATGACTATCACTAGGCCAGATTTAAGCTATATTTTTGGGTTAGTGAGTCGGTATATGCAGGCCTTGGTTGGATACGGCTAAGAGGGTACTCAGATGTATAAAGTCCATAGTAGACTATGGAATTTTTTATGAGGCTAGAGTACAGGTATAGGTGCATGTATACACATGTATAGATACATGGATACACATGCAAATTGGGCTGGTAGAATCATGGGATCTACTAGCTTTATGTTTTGTTTTGGGAGTGCTATTGTTTAGCTAGAGAAAGAAGCAACCAACAATTTCTTTGTTGAGTATAGAGACTAAGTACAAGGGTGCTACTATAGCAGCACATGTGAGGTAGCTTGATTGTAGAAGATACATGCAGATATGGGTGAGCCCATGGATAGGGTTGTTGTCATATATTGTGACAACAACATGAGTAGCATACAGTTGGGCAGCAGTAAACACAATGTTTCATGATAAGACAAAGCACTTGAGGTGCACTCTCACTTTATGAGGGAGAAGGTTCTAGTAGTAACATGGATTTAGTGAATGTCAACACAGAGGATTAGTAGGTGACATCTTTGTTAAGGAATTGGGTATAAATAAGCTTTGCACATTCAGGAGCTTACTTGGAGTGTAGGGTATGGAGTTGAGCTTCAGGGGAAGTATTAAGATATTGATCTCAACTAGTGCAATTGGGAAAATGCTACGATGATAGCTCCATAATTATACCCCTAGCAGCATGGTTGGTGAGATTATGGGTAATATGCCACCAATGGTTTATACGCTATGTGATAGCCACTTTGGTGTATTAGAGTTATGATATAGGTATGGTGCTAGCTCATGTAGTCAGGTTCACACTATGGACCGACCTTTGTATGACATAGTTATGGTGCCATCTCATGTAGTCGAGTTCACACTATAGACTGACCTTTGTATATTATAGTAGAGAATACTTTACCTTATAGTATGTAATATTATCTCTTTATATTATGGTTGGTAACATTATGGGTAATATGCTACCATTGGTTTACTGGCTGTGTGATAGCCATACTTTGGTGTATTAGAGTTATGACATAGTTATGGCATCAACTCATATAGTTGGGTTCACACTATGGATGGAACTTTGTATGTTATAGTAGGAGATTAATTTCCCTTATAGTATGCAATATTATCTCTTTATGTAGTGAAGAGAAGAGAATATAAAAAAATTCAACCATCCATCTCTCTTATGTGCTTGTCTACTCGTGTGTGTGTGTGTGTGTGTGTGTGTGTGTGTGTACTCTTGTGTGTGTGTGTGTGTTTACGTACATGGAGCTCAAGACCACTCTCTCCCCTGCATTCTTCTAACATCATTGGGTGGTGTGGTCAAAGACAAGGCCATGAAAGGTTTCTATTAATTTGATGGTCTAAGTGATGGGGTGTACCATGGGCAAGGCTTGCACCTACCTTGGTATAGTCATCCAGAGATGTACTTGGACGGCACTATCCGTGTGATGAGGCTCAATGTAAGTTTTTGAAATAATAGTGCCTATGTGTCTATTACATGTAGACCCCATGGATATATTATAGGTGGCATGCATGAGTATTGGGCAAAAGGTGGACCTGTGTAGAACTTGTGTAGAAGCTTCTGCCAGTGAAAACTCCAACATAGTGCTTTCTTTGACTATTTTTCATGTAGCACACCGTGGTACCCTTGGATAAGGGTTTTGTACCAAACGTGTACCACATGCACCCAAATGTAGCAAACATGGCTTGGCATGGGATTCATGTGGTGAGACTTACGAATTCGCACATTGGTACCAAATATGCTGTCATCTCATAGAAAGATATGACGAAGGACTTGCAAAGAGAAAGCCATCGATGACTGGAAAAGTGCATGATCTCAAAGGGATTCCAAAACCTAGTATCTTGCATATCTTTAAAAGTGGTCATTGAAGTATTTGACCATGCTGTAAAGGTCTATTTGTTGACAAAAGTTGGGACTTTCATTGATATCGAATACCAACCACTCTTTGTTTATCCATTGGTTCTTGGGCACCTCCTCAAGGATAAGGATGATGAGTTGGAAGAACTAGCATATGGCAATGATAGTGGGGTCAGGGGGACCTTGACTTATTAGAGATCATTGGAGTTCTTCATTCAAAGATGCATCTTTGTGGAGGTGAGGGGTGTCAGTCCATTAATGTAGGGAAGGTTATAACCTAGTCCTTTTCCTTCTCCATCTAGAGAACCTTATGTCAAGACCACCTCCTTTTGATTAGCATAAACTCGGGGTCAATGTGGATTTCTCTAGGTGCATCCATGCATTCCTACCACATTTGGTGATCATAGAGGAGGTAGGGCATACACCACTTGGGTTGGGACTCCTATGTGACATGTGTCCTTAGGATCAACAAAGTGTCAGGGTGTGCCGTGGGTGGTGGGTTGATCTTCTATTGGGCAAATAGGTGATCTATGTGTTGGTTCACCAAATGGATTTTGGTCATGTCAAAAGGGTGTCTCTAGGTGGCTATGAAAGTTTCCTTGGAATGAATGCCCCTAGGTCCATCCCCTTCATCTCCATTGGCTTCTTCCTTAGTCATCATGGACATGTAAGTGCCACATCATTAGGGTAGTCCATATAAGCAAAACCCATGGAACCAACGCAAAACTACTACCTCTTTAGGATGTGCCATAAAACGTTAATCTAATAAGAAAGAGAGAGAGAGAGAGAGAGAGAGAGAGAGAGAGAGAGAGAGAGAGAGAGAGAGAGAGAGAGAGAGAGAGATTTTATTAACGTCTTCTAAAGGCCAAAAAATGGCCTATGAGATGAAACCTGTGTACATCATCATCATGTCTTAATGGACATAAAATGGATACAAAAGAAAAAAAAGTACAAAGTACTCTATAATGTGGAGATAAATCACATACAGGACTCTGGTTAACTATTGTGGGGTGGGTAGGAGGGAGGGGGGGTAAATACATCCAATAAAGCATCTAGCTCCAACCGGTGAAATGTTAATCTAATGTGTGTGTGTGTGTGTGTGTGTGAGAGAGAGAGAGAGAGAGAGAGAGAGAGAGAGAGAGAGGGAGAGAGGTTAAATTGATATCTAAAAAATAGACCAAGTATAGTAATCCTAGATTCACTTTCCATAATACGTGTACTCTACAGTAGTAAAACAATTGACTTTTAATCATAAAGTATAGGTATCTTAGATTCACTTACTCCATAATACTTGTGTATGCTATAGTAAAACAATGACTTTCAACCATAAAGTAGCTACACATAAATCAAATAAGTACAAGAATAATGATTGTGGATACCTATGAATGAATAATATTTCTATAAAAGTATGTTCTGCCTTGCATAATATGAGCTATATATGATTTTAACATCCCAAGTCATCGATGTCATTAGAGTCTTCAAAAGGGTGAGAGTTGGCACATTTGATTAATGGGGAAGGAGGGTTGGAAGAAATTTCCAGATAGGATGTGGGTGGCCACAAAGTGATTGGCGCTCTCAGTAAAATGGACTCCATCCCAACTAACATAGGATGAGGGGTCTGTACATGAGGATCCTGTGATAATTTGGCCATTTTGGACCTTACTATTGGTGCAAGTTACTGTGGAGTCATAATTATATTGGCCTTGGTTTGGCCCACAACATGCAGTAGTCGTGTATTTGAACCCTGTTGCATAAAATAAACAAACAAATCACATAGTTAAAAAAAGATAATTTTACCCTATAAAAATGACTTGCCTACTTTTTAGAAAATGCTACTTCAATTACACATGCGTGCGCGTGTGCATGCGTGCGTGCGTGCGTGTGTGTGTGTTTGTGCGCGCATGTGTATGCATGCATGCACATGCACAAATTTGTGTGTATTACAATGAAGGCACCCATTCCAAGGCTTTTAGAGGTTTTAGTGATTTGATGTTTTAGATATTACATTTCTCTTTAATCTGACATGCCTTTTACATGCCAAGGCTTGCCTTTGTTGCAAAGCCATGAAGTAAACTACTTTTAATGATATTTATGTATCACCTAGATAGAGAGATCACACTACCAATTTTCAATCATTTATGGACTTTAGACTCGAAGTGCATAGCCCATGTTTTAGACACAAATGCATACTCCATATTGTAGAAAAAGAAGAAATCATAGTCCATGTATGGTGAGATAGAAAGTGCTATACACTATGAATAATGTGCATTATAAAAATAGCGCTACACACTATGCATGATGTGCATTATAAAATAGTGCTACACACTATACATGATGTGCATTATAAAATAGCTCGTGATTTACCATGTGTAAGCTAAAACCAATGGGTACCTATTTCATGTAGTATAAACTTCAAACAAAGATTCAAAAAGATCCTTGTTGCACACTCAAAAATCCATTGATATGATGCATTACATAGTTTATAAACATTATGTTGAAATGGAAGGAGTTTGTAAAACATAGCCACAATATGAGTTTTATATCATAATGATACTTAGTTGCTATTGAAAGTCATTCTTGAAATCATGTAATGCTACTTAAAGGAATTCACACATATGCATGCTAAAAAGCCATGCGTACTAGTGACATTAGTGACCATGTAGCTTGGGTGTGTATAGCTTAGGTGTAGCTTAGGTGCACACTTCAGAAATTCACACATGCATGGGGGATGTGCATGGAAATGTCCAAATGGGCAAGGTGGAAAGTTAGTAGATACCAAAAGTAGAAGGATAGATCATTGAACCCTATACCTTTAGTTTAGGTAATTTTACAATCAATTTGGGCTATTTACTACTTTTTGAAGATGATATATTTTGTTCGTCTTTATTTAAGAACCACACCAGACAAGCTAGCTAGAGATGTTCTTTTACCTACTTGTTGGTTCAATAATGTCCACCCCCTACGGGGTGGGGGGGGGGGCCTTTTTTGGATATCAATGCTCCACCTTCATATTGTACTATCTACTAGGCACTGGCTGGCTCATGTTTGTATGACCCCCATTATGAGAAGTACCCATGGTTGGAGCAGCTTGGGCCCACATTCACGACGCGGGGATGTTGGACAATCCCGTATTCACATAGGGAGGTGGCCTAGGAGAGGCGAGATGGTTTAGAGACTTCTCGGATTAGATTTGGTACATTGCCAAATAGGCTACATACTACACTAGACTAATGGTCCACATATTCTTTACTCTTGGACACCCCCTATCATGACATTACGAGGCCAAAGATGAGCTTGGATGGCTGTAGGAGGTGGGGAACTATGCAGGAGTTTTTAGTTCATCTTGATGGGCCAAGTCTACACTATGGATGATGCCTGTAGGAGGTGGGGAACTATGGAGGAGTTTCTAGTTCATCTTTATGCGCCGAGTCTACATTGTGGATAATCTACTAGCAGTCCCTCTTAGGGGAACTAGCATCGCAAGACCCTACCATTTGTGGTGGGGATGGAAAGCTTATTGGAATCAATTATCCTCTCTGCAAATTCAAGCTTAAGACTAAATGCTTTCCTCCTATGAGCTTAGGCACCCGGGTTATGAATACATAAAAAACATATGGCATGGAAAACTTGGATGTTCTAGACATGTTGTAAAGATAAGGTAGATGCTCTAGGCACATTGCTTTTAAACACCTCAAGTAAGAAGTCCACTTACTCGTGTGTCCACTAAAAGATCCCCGACTCATAACCATACTCATGAAGCTTATTGAAGCATGCCCACCAACTATAGTCTTGAAATTGTATACAATGGTAAGTCTCACTTGAGCTAGAGACGTACACCTAGGTAGCCTTCACCACCCTTAAGGCATGCGTGTCCCATACCACACATGCCTTAAGTCTCACGTGAGCTAGAGAAACCAATGCAACCTACACCTAGGTAGTCTTCACCCTTAAGGCATGCATGTATACCATGCATCCCCAACCCTCCCTTAAGCTAGAGATGCTAATGCACCCTTGAGGCATGTTGTCCCATACCACACATCCCCAACCCTCACAACTATCACTAGTATGACTATAGCCAGTAGTAGGATAACCAGTAGATGGGGAGGCCAGGTCCCAAGGTCTAAATCCCACTAGGGAACTCACAAATAACGAGTCACAACACAAGACCATTATATACATTACACTCTAAGTAATCTGCTTGCCCTCATGCTAACCTTGTTATGTTTGGACAGCCCACAGCTATATAGCCCACAATCTAGTTCACTCATGAAACTTAATAGGTTGTTCCAACTAGCAAAGTCATCCAACCACCTTCATTTGCTTATGAACAATTATGAAACCCTCCCCCCATATTTAAAAAAAAAGGAAATATAATATGTATGACTGCACCATATAGCATGAACGTACACCTAACCCTAGCCTTTGATGTGATTCACTTGTGGCTATATGAACATCATCTCTCTTGGTATAGGATTAGCAAGATAGAAGCTATCTATAGACTTGCACATGTAGGCCACCACCATGCATGCCACCATAGGGGTCATGATTATGTAAAAAAAGCATGGCATGGAAAATTCAGATGCTCTAGACACATTGTAAAGACAAGGTAGATGCTCTAGACACATTACTTTGAAACACCTTAAGTAAGAAGTCCACTTACTTGTGCGTCTGCCAAAAGATCCGTGCATGCTTAGACATACTCGCCGTGAAGCATACACGCATAAACATACTCATGAAGCATATCCAAGCATCTGCATCAACCATGGGCTTGAAACTATATAATGGTAAGTCTCCCCTGAGCTTGAGAGAGATCAATGCAACCTATGCCTAGTCTCCACCCTTAAGGCATGCACATCCCATATCGTGCATACCTAACCCTCACGAATGTCATTGGTATGACTAGCTAGTAGGATAACTAGTAGATGGGGCCCTGGGAGGCCTTTCGCAAGTTCTACGTCCTACCATGGAACTGACAAATAATGAGTCACAAACCACACTATAACTCTCATCACCCTATTAGTAATTAAGATTGTATATTTATTTTCTATGTATTTTTCACTCCAGAAAGGTAAGAAAACCCAAAGAAAGCATACAATTAAGTTAACCCGATTTCTGTATTCACTACATCAAAAACAAAATAAGAAGTGTAAGCTTTAACTCACAAAAAGTGTATTTTAGCAAGAAAATAATGACTAAATCCACAAAAATGAATGAATAATGTTGGAGGGAAAATCCCATTAGCTAATTGATTTATTATCCCACATTAAATTTAATTAGTTTTAATTGACTTGATAAAGAAATGAAAGGTAATTACTTAAAATTAAGTGAATATTTACTTTATGTTTAACTAAAAAGAGGGAATTGTGACATCCATACCATTAGTTGCTCCATTGGCCCACATTTGGTATTTAATTGCATTGGAGTCCACATAGATGACCGAGGCCCCATATAATTGTGTTTGCAAGAGGAAAGATTTGTTTCGAAGCAAATCATTAAAATTGGCCACCACTTGGTTGAATGAAGTTAGGCACCCACTGGCATCCAAATCACTTGCATTGTGAGGATTGTTGGCAAGAATTGCTGGATAGCATCCCATTGGACCCAAATTTGTTATCATAAAAAACCTTGCACCACTTGTATACAAGCTCTGCTTTCACCCAACATTGTAAAATTTTGAATGTTTAAAACCACACCACATCAATAATTCCATCCAAACCATTTAAATTATCCATTACTAATTAACATTTGCATAGTTCTTGACAAGTTAGTCTCATTACTAATTAGCATTGTTGCATCTTCCTTAACAAGTTAATCCCATTACCTTTGTTGCATAGTCTTTGACAAGCTAAACCCATTTTTAATCAACACTGTTGCACTATTAAAATGCACTATGAAAAATTATAAAAGAGTCAATCAACTTCATTGAAATTATTACAAATCGTAATCCTTCACAAGTCAATTAATCATTGAAGTCATTACTAATTATAATCCTTCACAAGTTGATTAATGTAAAGCCTTCACAAGCTGATTAATATAAAGCCTTCACAAGTTGATTAGTGTGTGATTAATGTATATCCCAACATGGTAGTTTTAAGAGAATCATCATATGTTGTAGTTGTATTTAAAAAGCAATCAATTAATTATTGATGAAGAGATTCCATTCACTGCCAATAAACAATGTTGCATTATCCTTAGCAAGGCCTAAATGCCATTAAACTAAGGCCATATAAATCATCATTATCACCCAATAGAAAAAACAATCAATTAGATGACGTAGATAATGTGCCTAAAAGCATGATTCAGGACATATCTCAAGTGATTAGTTAGTTGATTAAAAAAGTATCAAGCATATGTCTCATGCGATTTTGTTAATTATAATTGAGTACAAGACATATACATCATCATTATCACCCAATAGAAAAAACAATCAATTAGATGACGTAGTTAATGTGCCTAAAAGCATGATTCATGACATATCTCAAGTGATTAATTAGTTGATTAAAAAGAATCAAGCATATATTATGTAATTTTGTTAATTATAATTGAGTACTCAAGCTACAATTTATGATAAATACATCATTCATCAAAGGTCCATTAGTAATGGGTTATATCAATTAAGTTGTGGATGAAACCTAGCATAACTCTTATTATAACAATTAATACTTTTTAATTGATAATGGTACCTCTATGGTGTTGCCGATTGCATCAACAACTTGGGGAAAGATTGTAGAAGCTTGGTTCAATGGAGTCCCATTCGACAATTGTGCAGTTAAATCATTCTGGCCCATGTCAAAGGTGTACAATGCAGTATCAAAGGTGGAAGGTAGGGGTAGAACATCCCTAAACCAACCTACAAAGCCATTTAAACACCTTAATTACAATACTTATGTAGGTAAAATTAGAGTTAAAAACATTAGCACATTAGGCAAATGGAGTTATGCAAGCGGGTAAGTAGAAAAATGCATTTGTGGAGCTTCTTGTACAAAATACACACACACACACAAATAAATAAGTAATGAAATACATACATACACATATATATATTACGTATATTATATATACACAACTATGCAAACGCGCACACACATGCACACGCATGCGCACATAGTCACAATATGCAAACAAAAAAAGCAATAATTAGAGTGGATTAAGCTGATTTTGGAAAAATTAGGACCTACACGTACCAGTGCTCGAAAATGACAACAATGTGTATTTTCACCCAATAGAATTATGAATACTTATGGAGCACTGATCACAATTGAGACTAAGAATCTCAATTTTCTAATATAATTCCAGTTGTTCAAAAAAGAAACTCAATTGCAAACACAAAGTTCCAGTGTTAGAAAAAAACATTTTTCTTGACCAGTGAAAAGAATGAGAGTTTTTTCCTTGGCCAATTTTCCTTTTAAAATTTGAAAGTGCCAAAATTGGTAAAATTCTATCGGTTATTTCAAGGCTACCTTGAATGATAGCCGGTTTTTGGTAAAATTCGACCGGTTATTTCAAGGCTAGCCTAAATGATAGCCGGTTTTTGAAAAGCTCAACCGGTTTTTTTACACTAAAGGACCGTTTTTTTTTAACACTGACACAAACTATTGAGATGTAGGAAGATTTTTTATGGCATTTAATGTCACGTTGGTCATTTAATGCGTACTAGGTTACAGCTCATAAATGCAATACTATTTTTTTTAAGAACTAGAAAATGTGCAAAATATTCCCCCCCCTCCCCCCCCCCAAAAAAAAGCAGATTATATTACAAAATATTGATGCTCAAACTAATATTAGAAATTAAAACAGTAAATAAATATTTAAAATTAACACTATATTACTTCAAGCAAACTAAAAGGTCAATTCCTCCACTAGAAATTTTCCCAAAAATAAATAAATAACTCAAATTAGCCCTATATTACTTTAAGCGAAATATAATGCACATTATAGATCATAAAAGTATTGCACTCACTAGAAATGGTGTATTAAACTTAAATTAAAGCTATATATTTGAAGCTGTTATCAGCAGGCAGGCTTTTCTAATTATCTTTAAAGCTTTTGCTAGGATTTTACTTAGATTGGGATTAACTCCATAAGACTGCGCAATTCGATTAGAACTACCCCTAGATTATGAAAATGTGATTGAAAATATCACCAGATTGTTGCAATGTGGATGAAGATATCACTAGATTGTTGCAGTGTGATTAGATTACTGCAGTTTGGTTGGGATTAAATATCAAAATCCTTGCAATTTGATGGGGGTTATCGATAGATTAGTGCGGCGATTAGTTGGGAATATCACTAATTAGATCGCTGCAGCAATTGGGTGAATTGAAGTGAAACAGTGGGCAGGAAAAGCACCTTTGGAGTACAATTCAAGGGCCTTGGATTTGAGCTCGTTGAATTGGTTGAGCTGGATTTGCAAGAAGAAAGGGCTGAGCCAACCATTGGGATTGACTTGGCTGGTGGGCTGCAGCACAGAGGCGCCAGCGCTGGCAAAGTTGGCACCGCTTGTGAAATTCGAACCTATCGCTTGCAAATAAGGATTCAGATATGGAAACCCTAGGCTCTGAGCTGCACGACAACCAAAAAAAGCATTTAAAAAAAGCATAACCCATGTTCCCAATCGGCTTAATATCACCTAATCCAATCGCATTATATAATTAATGGCTTAATCTATATCCTTAACATGCAAATCATTACTAATGAATATCATTATCGTGTTATATCCGGGTGTTATATCACCAACTCATGATTCCATAGATGTTACCAATGAAATTATTCAAGGGATTTTACCAATTATTTGATCAATACTACCAATGTCATGATTAATATGCATATAATTTAGTCATAAAATTGATTCAGCGGATATTGCAGTATTACTGATCGTGATTTAATGATTCACCGACTACTTGACTGTATCATAAAAATGCTACAGCTCAACGCGTGATTCAACTGTGCTGCGAATGATGGGTATAATTAAGGAATATGAGAGTATCAATACACTTCATAAGCAGAGAGTAATTATTGCATGCTGATGCTAATGAATGTTATTGAACTTTGAAGGGTTTAATGCAGTAAATTAACACAAAATATCGTGATTGAAGCGTTAATACGCCCATAATTAGATGGACGTAATGCAGGTAGTTTAACTGACGAAATCGTGACTGGAGCGTTAATACGCCCGTATTTAGATGGTAATGCAGGTAGCTTTAACTGACGAAATCATGACTGGAGCGTTAATACGCCCATATTTAGATGGTAATGCAGGTAGTTTTAACGGGCGGAATCATGACTGGAGCGTTAATACGCCCATAATTAGATAGTAATGCAGGTAGTTTTAACGGGCGGGAACATGACTGGAGCGTTAATACGCCCACAATTAGATAGTAATGCAGGTTGTTTTAACGGGCGAAATCATGACTGGAGCGTTAATACGCCCACAATTAGAGGGTAATGCAGGTAGATTATACCGATGAAATCATGACTGGAGCGTTAAACCACCCATAATCAGATGATAATCACAAGGTAGGTTATTACCGATGAAATCGATGACTACTCTTCCATCACTGAACCGGCCAGCAGGCTCGTTGAAGGTGGTCTCCCCATTGGGGCGAGCTTGGGAAGGGAAAGCAGCCACGAGCCCACCAGTATCTGAATTGGAGTCCCCAAAATTGAAGATGGCAGGGAAAGGGCAAACCCCCCCCACAAGGCTCCATTGCCAACATGAACCAATCACAAAAACCATGGATGCCACCATGGTGAGAGGGTACATTAACCCCATTAGTAATTGATGATGCTTGTGTAGATTATTATAGTGGTGAGAGGGTGTGTGTGTGTGAGAGAGAGAGAGAGAGAGAGAGAGAGAGTGTGTGTGTGTGTGTGTGTGTGTGAGAGAGAGAGAGAGAGAGAGAGAGAGAGAGAGAGAGAGAGAGAGAGAAAGAGAAAGGTAGACTTTTAGGCTAACAATGAGAAAAGATGGAGTGTTGCACACTTTGACATGATACCACAATGAAGTCCCTTGGAGAAGAAGTGGGCAAGGGCACAACCCTATGAGCACAGTTTAAAAAGAGGGCCAACCAGGTGATAACATTGTTAATTCTCTTGAGTTGAAAGGACCTCCTTCTAAGAATTTCTATATTTCGTTAATTACATTTCCCACTATGAACCTCTCTACATTATGCTTTTTCCCCCTTTTTAAAAAAAAAAAAGCTTGATCTTGGTACACCTAACTCCCTAGCTTCCAACTTAGCCTTCACATGCAACACTGAGGTGGTTGCATGGTCTATTCTTTTGGCCTTCCTCAACATCAAGACAACTTGCAAGCTTGAACATGTATGTGTGCTGGCTTGCAACAATATCTTGTAGACCTTACATAATAGACACACATAGAGAAGGTTCTTGTGCTTTTTTTTATTGTTTTAACAAGGATCTTTTCAACGTTTTCTTATGAACCGCCATAGGTTAGTTGTCTCTCATTTCCTTGAAACCAAGATCATGGCATCTTTATGATGTGGTTTCAATCTTACAGCAAAACAACAAAAGGGTCAAGTTAGTCCCAAAACAATTCATTTTACTCTTTTCAAGAGCTTAAAGTTAATGCAATCAACTCCCTTATTGCCTCGTGTATTATGCTTTAGTCTTTGTCTACATTGTCTCATATGAAGACCTCTCCATCAAGACCACTATCATATGAAGACCTCTCCATCAAGACCACTATCATATGTTACTTTTGTAGCTTGAGATTATGACATCTATTTTTGAGTTTGTAGTTTTCATCACTATGCAAATTTCACCATACGTGTGTGCATTCAAATGTAACCATATACATTCAACCATGGCATCACTCATAGGTGACATAAAGGTTTACATGATGCATCAATAACATTGTATTTTGTTTTCAAAATTTTTATGATTTGTTCTTCCTTTTTGAAGCATGTCAATAATACCTTCTAGGGTGCATGTGTAGTACTACTAATCTATCATAAACTGGTAGAGGCAAAGATTATGCTAAATTCCCTTAGATGTTTAAAAGTATGTTCTAATCATGAATTTCAAGAAAATAAACAATCCATGTGCCACGTCTAGATTTGCATTATTGAGTCTTAAAATGTGGCCTTGGTCTTATGGTTCATATAGAAGGGCTTTAGTTAAAAGTTACACACAAAAGGAGAGGATATCTATTATGTTTAAGGGGTGTTTCTTTAGAATTATATGTTTTGTTGAGGGATATTTATTTTGACTTCTATTTAAAGAGAAATATTAATCTCATTGTAGAGAAAGTCATACATAATTATTGAAAATCCTTAACTTTGATAAGCTTCTAAATTTCATTAAATATGCGCAATAACTTTATCGCGTCACTTCCTAAATTGAAAATCATGTTGAATAAGTAATTTGTGTAATTCGATATCAACGTCGTTCTATAGAGTATGTAATTTCTTTTAAAAAAGTGTTACGATATAGCATTTACAAACTTTCCATAGTAAAATACCACAAAGCACTTAAACAGTTGTAAGTTTTATCCGAGTTTCATGCCCCATTTCTCTATTAAAATTTTTGCTAAACTCATTAAGTTTCCTCTCTCTCTCTCTCTAACTCACTCACTCACTCACTCACTCACACACACTCACACACACACACACGAGCGTATGTACATAACACACTCACATGCACACATGCACATGCGCCCACACACGCACACGCACACGCACGCACATGCACATGCACAGGCACACAAAAAGGCACACACACATGCACATACACACGCACGCACACAAAAAGGCACACGTACATGTATATATACACACACATGTACACGCATGTGCATGTGCACATGCACACACACACACATACACATACACATGCACATGCACATATGCACACACACACACACACACACACACACACACACACACACACACACGAGCCAACATGTCATATCATAAGTGCCATCTTAGTAGTGTAAATAAGCATTGACTATAGACATCAATGAAGGCATTACAACTTAAATGAAGAAGCTACAAAACGACCATAAAAGATTTATCAATGACTAAATACACAAGGTAAAGAGGCTTAACACTCAAATGTTAAAATTTACATCCTTGAAAGAAGAATGTGAAAAAAACAATGGAACATTTTTTAAATGAAAATTTGAAAATGGAAATAGAAGAGTTGCATGTTGCGTATGTATATGATATAAAATTGAGAAGTTCTATGAAAAATGCCTCTAAAAGGCATGAACTTGGGAAAGATATAGCTGAAAATTTTACCAAAATTAGGAAATTTATGTATGACATGCAAGAAATGAGAGATTTATATAAAAAATTTGGATATAAGTGAAAAAACTCAAGAATGTCAAAAGTGATGTAAGAAATCAAAGAAATTTATATTAAAAAAATTGGATGTAAGTGAAAAGGATACCCCATGTACTTAATTGAATACCTTACAAAAGTAAAATATAAACATGTGCAGGCTCATATAAGTGTAATAAAAGTGATAAAGGAACACAATCGAGGAAACCCAAAAAAACATAGATGAATGAATGGACTCATATTTAAAAGAGATCCATTAAAAAGCCATTTGTAGAATTACTATGGTGTAACATTGAGTTGTCAAGGAGGTTGTGTAAAAAACTTGAATAAGGAAAGGTGAAGACAAGATATAGCACATAATCTTATATTCATTGGAACAAAATAGGAACATCTCCACCAGAAACAATCATAAGGTGCTTACAAAAACAATGAGAATAAAGCAACCGTACTTTAAGGTGCATCTTGTGTGGGTAAAGATACCATAAAAGAGAGGCCACATAGTCTCCTCATAGTCAAATTCAAAGATGCAACACCTTGCTCAACAATATTCAAGAAGAGGCAATAAATAAACAAAACCACAATACACATGAGCATGAGGATCCAACACAAAAACAAATTGAATGCACAAGTTCTAAAAGATAAATGGGTTGTTTAGAAGGAACTAGACTAGTACAACAAAATAAAGATGCACAACCCATGAGCCTTTCAAAACTAATAATACACTTCCATAGGTACTGTGGAATGTAATGATACAATTTATTCTGTAACTATATGCAAGTAGATGACAAATTTTCATAGCCATTACATTCACAAAGAGACCCATCAAAGTCTAAAAAGAGAACAACTAGATGTATATGAATACACATGTTAGCTAGATTAAATATAAGTGCATGTGATTTTCGGAGACTACTACAAGGGAGGTTAGGTAATGTGGTGCTACGACGTACAATCAATGGCTATGATCTTTACAGTGAAAATGGATTCACATGTAATATTTATGTGGATATGCATACCTAGGAAACCCTTCAAAGATGTATACCTAGGAAACCCTTCAAAAATGCATATTCTATTTTCCACAAGATAACTCCTTATATCTAGTCATGTAAGAGCTAGAGTCTCCATACCATCCTACATCTCTTTACAAAGAACTCTAGTTCTTATATTTAGTCATGTAAGAACTAGAGTCTCCATACCTTCCTACTCTTTACAAAGATGTATAGGAGTCTTATCACCAAGAAGATGTTGTTGCCATATATATAGGCAGTGATGTGTGTGAACACACTTAGGACCGCCGGGGAACTTTTTCCCTCTTTAGGAGGTTTTTTCCCCCGGCTTATATATACGCCCATCATTCTAGGGCTAACTTATCTTTTGTACATTGACACAATCTAATACATTGTGTGTTGTGTGCATTCTTGCTTCTTCTTCTCCAAGCTTTGTGTGCTTTCCTGCAACCCTAATTCCAACAATTGGTATCAGAGCAAGCATCGGCTCCCAGGGCTACGCCGCCGGCATCCTCCGACTCACGTTCTCCAATTGAGGTGAGCTTTCACGAGCGCTTGCAAGTCCCTATACTCTGCAAATAAGCTCATAGGGCTTGGCGTTCTTAGAAATCGCATCTGAGGTCGTTTTGGGCTCCGTTTTTGCATTACAAGTTCTGTACAGGTGTTTTCATCATTTTTTGTAGAAATTTTGACAGTGCAGTTTTCTGCAAAACAGGCATACGTATTCCATTGTGGACCGTGCTACATAGCACGAGTTGTTCTCTGTTCAGTCTTTGCTTCATTACAGGTAGCTTTTGCATCAGTTTCAGTCAGTGGCCATGACTGATAACAGCAATAATGTATTTCGCATGTTGTCTGCTGATGACAAATTGGATGGAGACAGCAACTACCCACTTTGGGCATATATGATGCAGCATGTTTTGGTTGCAAAAGGAGTGTGGAACATTGTGCAGGGTATGGATGTACGTCCAAGTTCTGTGGATGTAGGATCTGTTGAGGATATTGCAGATTTTAGCAGCTCTACTATTGCTGCTGTTTTACCCACTATTGAACAAGCTTGTTGGGATGGTAAAGATGCGCAGGCTCATGCCTTGATTGCACTTTGTGTCAAACGTAACATCACCCCACATATTCGTTCAGCTAAAACAGCAAAACAGGCTTGGGATATTCTAGCTGGTTTGTATGCAGGTCGTGGCAAAAATCTCTTACCTGCGTAAAGAGCTAGAATATCGAAGATTATGCAGGAAGATGATGACGAATGTTTTTCTTGCTGAGATTAAAGATCTCAAGGAATAGTTGATTTCTGCAGGTGAGATTATTCCTGATCATTCTCTTGTGCAGACTGTTCTTGATGCTTTACCTGAGTCATATCAGACTTTTGCTTCCACGTGGAGACTTGTTACTGAAGGACAGACCTGATGTTGTTAAGTATGATACTTTAGTCAACAAGCTCTTGCAAGAAGTACAGTCTAGGCAAAACAGGGCTAGGCAGCGTGCAATTGATCAGGAATTTGTTGCTGCCCAGCAGAGAAGAAGTGGTAAGGCAGCTCCTTCCACTGTTTCTTCTCCTATTAGTAGGTCTGCAACTTCTTCTCCTTCCATAGGTAGCAACAATAAGTCTGAGAAGGCTCTTGATTAAGGCAAGAAAAAGACCAGGTGCAACTATTGTAAGGCAACTGATCATGTCATTAAGAATTGCCCTAAGCTAAAGGCTAAAGAGGCAAAGAAGAAAGAGTCAAATGCAGCCACAATAGCGGATGCTTCTACAAATGCAGATTCTGTAAATGTTGTGTAGGATATAGAATGGGCGTTTAGCGTGTATTTCCAGTATGACCCATCTGTACATGATGCATGTTTGGCAGTTTCTGTTGACTCTGATGTTTGGTATTTTGACAGTGGTGCTACAAAGCACATTACCTCGCATCGTGATATGTTCACTTGCCTTGAGGCTCTGTCTCTAATGGGAATACTGTCACATGTGCCAATAATGCTTCTTACCCAGTGAAGGACATTGGTAAAATTATGCTTACTGCTGCAAATGGCAGCGCTTTCACACTTTTAGATGCTTTGTATGTGCCAGGGATAAAGAAGAATCTATTGTTTATCTCTGCGCTTGCTAGACTTGGATTTGTAGTCAAATTTGTGAATGACAGATGTACTGTTTATGATTTGACTTCTGGTGATACGATTATTGTATCTGGCACCTTGTTTCGTGGGCTGTATAGGCTCAATTCTTATGACAAGTGTGTGGAAGATTCAGCAAATGTAGTTTCTGATGAAAAGGCAGTTTCAAATGCAAAACTATGGCATGCTCGTTTTGGTCATCTGAACTTTGCTAGTTTGCTGCGTTTGCAGAAATTTGATATGGTTGCTTCATTGCCCTCTCTTGAGGCACCATTGAAACATGTTTGTGAAGGCTGTATTTTGGGCAAAATGCAGCGTTCTGCATTTCCAAAGGATGGTTCTCTGCGGGCCACTCGCAAATTGCAACTTGTACATAGTGATGTATGTGGGCCTATGCAAACTCCATCATTTGGTAAACACTTGTACTTCGTGACTTTCATTGATGATTACTCAAGGCATGCATGGGTATATCCACTGAAGACAAAGTCCGAAGTGTTTTTGTGCTTCAAACAGTTTATGCTTATGGTTGAAAATGTATCCAATTGTACTGTGGGCACCCTCCATTCTGATCGAGGGGGGGAGTACATGTCTAAAGAGTTTGATGCATTTCTGGCTAGTCGTGGGATAAAACACCAATGTACAGTGCCGTATACCCCTCATCAGCAAAATGGTATTGCTGAGAGGAAAAACAGGTCACTTATGGAGATGGCACGATGTATGGTCAAGAGCCAAGCTTTGCCACATGCGTTTTGGCTTGAGGCTGTCATGTGTGCTACATATGTACTCAACAGGTGTCCCACTAAGGCCTTGCAGTCTATTACTCCATATGAAGCTTGGCATGGCAGGAAGCCTTCTATTGGTCACTTGCGTGTCTTTGGTTGCTTGGCTTATGCTTTAGTGCCTGTGCAACAACGCAAAAAATTGGATGATAAGGCTGTCAAATGCATTTTTGTTGGTTACAGTGCTGAGAGCAAGGGTTACAGATTGTATCATCCACAGTCAAAGCGTATTTTGATTAGTCGAGATGTTGTTTTTGTGGAAGATGCTGTGCAGCCTTTGTTATCATGTACCAAAGAGACAGGTGTGAGCTCACGGAATGTATTTGATACGTTGTTGCCTCTATTTACAGGTGGGAATTCACATGTAAGTCCTAATGTGAGGCAAATACTCAGCCTATGCAGATTTCAAACGACATCATAGATCAGCCTATTTCTGACGCAGATTTACAGGATGTAATTCATGAGGATAGGGCTGAAAATGAGCAAGCTAGAGGTATGCCTAAATGGTTGGTGCAAACCTTGTGTGATAGTAAAATTGATGCACCTATATCTAGTCGTACTCGTTCAGGATTTCAGCATGCCTCTTATGCATCAGATTGTTATGCTTTGGCTGTGTCTAGTATGTGTGAAGAGTTAGAACCTCTTTCATTTGATGAGGCACAAAAATCAAAAAATTGGTTGGCTGCAATGCAAAGTGAATATGATGCTATAATGAAGAATGGTACATGGTCTTTGTGTGATTTGCCTATTGGTAAAAAGGCCATTGGATGTAAGTGGGTTTTTAAGTTGAAACGAAAGCCAGATGGCAGTGTTGATCGCTATAAAGCTAGACTTGTTGCAAAGGGTTATGCTCAAGAAAAGGGCATTGATTTTGATAAGACCTTTGCTCCCACTTGTCGTATGACTACCATTCGTAGCATTTGTGCATTGGCAGCTCATAATGGTTGGAATGTACATCAGTTGGACATAAAGACTGCGTTCTTGAATGGAGATTTGCATGAGGAGGTGTATGTATCGCAGCCTCGTGGTTTTGTTCAAAGAGGGCAGGAAAACAAAGTGTGCAGGTTGAAAAAGGCTTTATATGGTTTAAAGCAAGCTCCACGATCTTGGTATGAAAAGATACATGCATATTTAACTGCACATGGTTTTCAGAATAGTCCAACAGAAAGCACTTTGTATGCTAAACGTGTGGATGATGTACATCTAATCATTGCTCTCTATGTCGATGACATGCTGCTCACAGGACCAAATGAGAGTCATATTGCTGATTTTAAGGCTGATTTGAATGCCTCTTCTGAGATGTCAGATTTGGGGCATTTGCATCATTATTTGGGGATACAATTCAAGCAGTGTGATGGAGGTATTGCTTTGTGTCAGACAAAGTATATTGAGACATTGTTGCGGAGATTTGGCCTTGAAGACTGCAAGCCTATTGCTACTCCAATGGAGACAGGTTTGAAGGTGAGTCTTCATGATGCTGGAAATCACTTTGATGTCACACTCTATCAGACAGCTGTTGGTTGCCTCATTTATGTATGCATTACGAGGCCGAACATTCAGTTTGTAGTCTCACAGGTGAGCAGGTTTATGCATAGCCCAGGGTCTCAGCATTGGAAGGCAATTAAACGCATCTTTCGCTACTTAAGTGGCACCATACATCTTGGGTTGTTTTATCCCCAAGGGGGGATCGTTGCCGCCAGATTTATATGCTTTTTCGGACTCAGATTGGGCTGGTTGCTATGACACAAGAGTGTCCACAAGTGGTTTTTGTTTCATGCTCGGTAGCTCATGCATATCTTGGTTGAGCAAGAAGCAACCTACTGTGGCCACTTCTAGTTGTGAAGCTGAGTACAGGGCAGCTTTCACAGCTACGGTTGAGTGTGTGTGGCTCAGACGGCTTATGGCTGACTTGGGTGTTGGACAGGAGTCTGCCACCTCTATCTACACTGACAGTCAGAGCGCATTGGCAGTTGCGAGAAACCCAGTTTTTCATGCTCGCACGAAGCACATTGAGGTGCATTATCACTATGTCAGGGAGAGACTCTCAGCAGGAGAGATCAGCTTGGCCTATGTGTCAACACAGGATAACCTTGCCGATCTTTTCACAAAGGCACTTCCTCGTGAGAAGTTCGAAGCTTTCTGCAAAGCTTTGGGCTTGCTCCCCTTTGTGGGCTGATCTACTTAGGGCATGGCACTTCCCTATACATGAGTGCCAGCTCTCGTTCACACCATCACTCCCAGGGGGGATTTGTTGCCAAATATATATAGGCAGTGATGTGTGTGAACACACTTAGGACTGCCAGGGCACTTTTTCCCTCTTTAGGAGGTTTTTTCCCCCTGCTTATATATACGCCCATCATTCTAGGGCTAACTTATCTTTTGTACATTGACACAATCTAATACATTGTGTGTTGTGTGCATTCTTGCTTCTTCTTCTCCAAGCTTTGTGTGCTTTCCTGCAACCCTAATTCCAACAGATGTGTTTCTGTTTAGGGGATCCCAACTGTACTCCTTATATTTAGTCACATAAGAACTAGAGTCTCCATACTGTCCTACTCTTTAGAAAGAACTAGAGTGTCCATACGCAAGAACTAGAGTATCCATACCATCCTACTCTTTAGAAAGAACTCTAGTTCTTATATTTAGTCATGCAAGAACTAGAGTCTCCATACTTTCCTAATCTTTACAAAGATTTACAGGAGTTCTATCACCAAGAAGATGTATTTCTATTTAAGGAGATCCTAATAAACATAGAGAAAAGATGTATTTCTATTAGGGGATCCCAATGCACATAAGATAAAGATGCTAGATTTGAAAGAAAAAGACTCCTAGTGTTCCAAAGGATATTACTCATTGATTTATTGGAAGAGTATTTACAATTAGTGAGCTTGTAACATCACCAATTCAATCACTCACACACACACACACACATGCGCACGCGTGTGCACATACACACATGCACACACACACAAAGGCAATTGTTATACAAACATTTTATTGTTGATTCTTTATTACATGTACAAAAACTATAAACTCATTCATGGATTTATGCTTTGTATGGTTCATAGTCGAACCATATTTTGCAAACATCAATCAGTCTTCTATCGAAATGAATATTGAAAATAGTTTACTTTATTATGTGCTTTTAGTAGATTTGTTTTCTAAACACACATGTCAATGTGGTTCATATTGCAAGCATCAATCAATCTTCTAAATAAATTACTTTATTATATGCTTTCAGTAGATTTGTTCTTCTAAAAGCACACATCTCAATGCAATTCTACTATGGTTAAAAAGAGAGAAAGGATGTAGATTCTAGTTAAGAAAGGAATCTACTTACCTATTGATGGGAAACATATGTAAAGATGTAAGTGTTTCTTTTGGCCTTCGGTTCTCACAGTTAATGTGTCTTAGGAAGTTAGTTTGTATCACAAAAAGTTAGGCCCATTAAACACATCTAAATTCATAGTGGTGTGGGCATCATGTTTAAGAATAGTAAGATGGGGACATTATAGTGGGGAAGTTGGGATATCACCTTCATAAAAGAAAAGGGAATGCATAACAATAAACAACATTTTTATTATATTTTGCCTTCAAGGGATCAAAGTCAAGATAGGTTGTGCCTTCTTAAAGTAAAGAGGGGAGCACTTGGTACAGATAGGTTGTCTCTTCTCAAAGTGAATCTTAAAGGTAAAGAGGGGATGTAACAGACTTGATTCATCTTAATGCATTATGTCATAAAAGCAAAGAGAGGGGGTAAAGAGATTGATATATTTAAGGTATGATTTTAAAAGGGGGAGAGAGAAGGTTTGTGTGTGTGTGTGAGAGAGAGAGAGAGAGAGGGAGAGAGAGAGAGAGAGAAGAGTAATCAAGCTTGATTTTTGACGAGCATCCTTGTCGTTGAAAACTGATGAGTTTGGTGTGTGTGAGAGAGAGAGAGAGAGAGAGAGAGAGAGAGAGAGAGAGAGAGTAAACAGGCTTGATTTTTTATAGGCACTCTTGCTGTCGAGAACTGACGGGTTTGGTGATTTATAGCAAGTTTTCTGGTATTTTAGTGCAATTTTTGGACGGGCACTTGAAAATTTTGCGAGGATTTTACGGCCAAAATGCTAAAGGGGGGGGGGGGGGGGGCAATGACAACTCTGAGAAAGCAACTATGAGGGTAATGCATTGTGCATTTCACGTGAATGGTCACATCAAGGGAGCTTTGAAGATTCTTGGAGATTATGTGTGTGTGTGTGTGTGTGTGGAGGGGGGTGTGAAGGTAATGGACTCCAGCACACAAGGACACAGGGGGCGGTCATAAAGGGAGGGGGGCCGACTCGACTAAGGGAAGACCTTAGTGAAGTGAAGGGTAAGCGGATTGATTCGTTTCCAGCCGCCCGTGTGGAGTCTTGTGACCACGCGTACCACCTTTGACGTTGACACGCGAATCAACCGTGAGCATGAAATTTTTTTAACAAATCCTTGCTTTTCCGTAACCTGAAATATCAATTTAAAATGTCACGGTGACATGAAAGCTTGCATTTTATAAAAACACCACTCACACAAGAGACAACCCCCACACGCATATCTTTTATTGATCCTCCAAGAGCTTCATAGACTAGCACAAACCTCACTCACATGCCAAGATCATTTCCTCTCCATCCAATCTTTAGCCCTCTTCTCCTCCATATAAGTTCAACCTATGTACTTACCCCTCGTACAAGCATGGGTAGTGCCCATCATTTATTGATCAATTTTGCCTGGAAATGAGATCGGGATCGAGTTCAACCTATACGATTACACATCGTAAATGCATGGCTGTTGCATATCATCTATGGACTAGGGACAAGATGAACTTTTGCATCCTACTCAACCTTTTCATCCTTGAGTTTCAAAAGGGCCCAATTCGTGTGAATAATCCTAATGTGGGCCTAGGCATGAGAGATTTCGTATCATTTATGGACTAGGGTCAAGATAAACTTCTCCATCCCATGTGGCCTAGGATCTCTTTAATTGTATCCAAGAGATCTCATATCATGTATGGACTAGGGTCAAGATGAACTTCTCCATCCCATGTGGCCTAGGGTCATGATGAACTTTTGGGGTCTCATATCATTTATGGACTAGGGTTAAGATGAACTTATGCATCCCATGTGGTCTTTTCATGCACAAAATGGACTAGGGTCAACATGAACTTCTAAGGTCTCATATCATTGATGGACTAGGGTCAAGATGAACTGCTACATCCCATGTGGCCTTTTCACCCACAAGTGTGTAAGGGCCCTAATGGTTATGTACAAATGGACTTGGACACGAGAAATCTCATATCCAAGAATTATAGGTGGCCAACATAGTGCCTAAATAGTCCTCTTTACACCCATAGGTGTGTGATGGGTTGTATGATGGGCTTAAGGGTGTTTATAAATAATTTAGGTAGGGGCTTGGATGTTGTAGAAGAAAATTCAACCATCCATCTCTCTCTTATGTGTGTGTTTGCTTTCAAAGAACTCAAGCTCTCCCTCTCCCCCTCATTCGCTTTTTGTGGTGTTATAGCCCTGGTTTATGGGAGACCTAAAGAGGCAAGAATAAGGCAAGCTACTAAGTGAAGATTAAAGGGCTTACAAATGCCCTTCCTTCTATTAGATCACTAGGAGATGATGATGATATGGTTTCTATGACCTTGAATGGTCTTAGCCAAGAATACAACCAGTTTCGGACCTCTATTGGAGTTCAAGAGAACTTCTTAATTTTCTCATACACGAGGAGATGAATATTGAGGGAGGTTCATCCTCTAGAAATTCACGTAAGCAAGCCTTCTCCTCAAATGTAGGTAGAGGTAGAGGCGGAGGTAGATCATTATCTAGAGACTAAGATGAAGGCCATTTTAGAAACAAAAATCATTGGCAGCAACAATAACAGGAATCTAATGTACAAAAAGTGGAAGAGGCCACTCTAGAGGCAGGGGAAGCCAGAGGGGCCGAGGTTGTTGGTAAAGAAATCAAAATGGTGATAATAGAAGTGAGCAACTAAGCACTTGCTTAGTTTCATGATAGGAGATTTGTCAGGATCATGAGATACTTGATATGTGGATTCTACCACCTCTAACTACATGACCAGTCATGGTGGTGAGTGGTTTAGAGATATGTAGAAAATGAAAAAACTAAGATATGTAGAAATAGGTGATGATACTATGCATCCCATTATACATGTCAGTAAACTGTCATTATCTATGCAAGATGGCAAAATGAGGTATTTGACATATGTACTTCGTGTTCCAAATAATACAAAGAACCTAGTTTCTATTGGATAAATGGTTGAGTAGGGTCTGCAAAGTGAGGTTTAATCCTCAAGGATGTTTTGTGGAAGACTTCAAAAATCAGTGGTGCTTGGTTATAAAGGGTAATAGAAATGCCAAGATATTTACTTTGGATGATGTTAACATATCAGAGGTGAAGACAATCATGTTTGTGCATGTAACAAGTGTCATTATAGATATTGACATATGACATAAGTGTATTGGTCATGTTAACATACCAGAGGTGAAGACAACCATGTTTGTGCATGTAACAAGTGTCATTATAGATATTGACATATTGCATAAGTGCATTGATCATGTGAATATACAACGGCTAAAGTCTATGTAGGCCCAAAATATTTGCAGGTTTGCCAAAATTTTAAGATTGATTATATACATAAAGTATGTGAAAAGCATGCTAGCTTGGTAAGTATGCCAACATGCTTTCCCATATGAAGTATTTTCAAGAACTAACTCATATTGAAAATCTACCAATATATGCGAGAGCCATGAACCAAATAAAAACCAAATGGAATTCAAAGTGTACATGTCATGACATCAAAGACAGCAAATGCATCATTTGAGAGGATGGTTGTTAGCACACTATCTAACCCTCCTCACACTCATCATAGCCATAAACAAAATAAAAACCAAATGGAATTCAAAGTGTACATTTTCAACCAAAAAGAGAGTGATAGAAAGGACATGGCAAATTCAAATATGAAACTAAGTGTCGGTGTCCAAAGTACTTGTGCCAAGGACAAGTCAAATACCCAAAACATCAAGATAAAAATAGTCATCCATTGCCACATATAGTGAACAAGGAACAATCCATATGATCGAGATAAAGATATAAAAAGGAACAATGGGAATGTCAGTGTAGTAGAAAATCTCCACCCCAAATGTAGCAAAAAGGAGCAAAAGAAGTCAAAAAGGGACTCTCAAAGCTCACTAGTCATTATAGGGGTTCAGCCCCGCATGAGCATCGATATCATCCTCCAAGTGCTCATCCACTATCATCCTCGAAGAAGAGCCTGCACTCGTGTAGTTGCACAAGTACAGATCTACGTAGCTAGAGATGATGGCATCATCTACGTCCATGATCTCCCTGAACAAAGGCATGCCTTTAGAGCGGCTGTTGTGCCACACCTTAACTCCAAGACAATACCCCGTGGATGACAAAGTAGCTACAAGAAGTATGACAAAAATGTATGGCTCCACCTCGAAGCTCCAATCCTCCACTACTGATAGTACGCTCACTCACTGGCAGGTAATGCATAACACATGAGTCCATGGCTCCCATTCACAATGCCTCAAACAATGGTATGCTCACTAGAGTGAAAGTGGGTGCAAACATCCCTCTTTTGCAAACAAGGTACATCATAGAAGTCTGAAACTGCATTTTCATTCAAGAAACATGTATAAACTCAACCATGCACAACAGAATCTAGTTACATAACACCATAGAAACAACAACGCAACTGCCAACATCATAGAAGTCTGAAACCACAGAAACACGTATAAACTCAACCATGCACAACAAAATCTAGTTACATAACACCATAGAAACAACAACGCAACTGCCACCATAGGGCATTAAAAGAGCAAGTCACATTACCTATGTCATGCTGCCCTCTTGTTCAATGTAACCGTATGTCATGCTGCCCTCTTGTTCAATGTAACCGTATGCCGAGTGATGAAAGACAACAACCCAGTGCCAAACCTCCATGTCATATACTCTGGAGTAGCACTTAATCCACCTCATAGAATCTCCTACACAAACCTCTTGACCAAGTTGGATCCTACAACAAGCAAATGGTGAAACAAAAAATTGATTTCAAGGAAAGCTCTAACCTTGCATGTAGGACACCACCAACCAACCAACCACTATTAGAAAGAGTAGCAGTTGCCAAAGATAGACCATAATAACAGACATGGTCCTCTATAAACACATCCCATGGAGGCCTAGGCCTATGCACTCCCGTGGAGACTCCCTCCAAAATGGGAGGTCCAACAAAACAAAGTCTGCTGCCCATGGGACCTGTTTACATTTCCTAGTGTGCACACAACTCATGGGGTTATTCTTCATTGTGTAGAACTCGTGGATGTGGATGTACATCTCTCTTACCATTAGCAAAAGCCTTGCCTATCACAATATAGTCCCCATGAACAGCCATACACGGAGAGACACCATTAAAGCGTATAGTGTGCTCCCTCAAAAAAACGAACGAAATGGGAAGCTTCAAAGTAGATGCAGGTGATGGAAGAATCTCTGCACAAGAGCACTAAACAAAGAAAAACCATCACACAAACACCACGATGCAATGGTCACTAGATTTACTAAAGGAGGAAGGCACCCACTCACTAGTACAAGCCAACTCATCCTCTTTGGTGGAAGGCAAGTCATCATCAATATGGTCCACATGCGGCTCAACAACATTGGCTCCCCGCTTTCTTTTTGTTTCACCTACAAGCCCACAAACAAGCTTAGGAAGAACAAATAACATATTTCACATTAAGTTTTCACAAATTGCCCAAAAAACCTTGTGCTGACAATGTGGGGGATCATCCGATGTATCCTTTCTCATCATAGAATGCATCTTGAATGCCTCTTTCTCTTGTTCCGGAATGTGGCCTTTCTCCATGTCCAACCACCATGGAAAATTATCCAACTCCCAATGGCTGAGGGAATGGAAAGTTTGGGGGTACATGGTAGTTTCCACAGTAGCCATAGAGATCCACTACCTTAGACAAACCACCCAAAAGCTGGCTCTCCTTCAAGGAGAGTAAATATCTGTTGAGAAAACAATTCATAGTCATGTTGCTTGCAAAACTCGACCAAAACACAACCAATCTACAAAGCCATGGAAATCAGGTTCCAAAGTGGAGAGTCTAGGTTGTATGTAGCTGAACACTAGACGTTGTGCAGCCATCTACACCATGTCCACTTTCTTTAGAGCTTGCACCTCTTTGTCTCTTGAACGGACCTCGGTCTTTCTCACCAATGCGACAGAAACATGTATCTCCTTGATTCTATCGTCACTTCCTCATAGTAATCCTAGAGTGTATAATCAGATGGCAACACAATGCCCTCCAGGATGGACACATAGTCTGCCAAAATCTCTAGGGCACGTTTCTGGATTTTGTCCAAAATAAGTTCCCTTGGGAGCCACCTGCTGAGGACACCACACCAAAATAAATGAAACCAATATCAAAAACAAATCGTGAAAAGAAACCACCCATAGAGCCATTGAAGTTGGAATATCACATTCTATACTCGTGGTCACCTTTGAGAAGAGCAAACATAGCTTTTGTAGTCTTGTTTGCTTCAAAAAGTGAAAGCCATCGCAACCTCACATCCGTTCTCACAACACACAAAGCAAGTAAATTAAGCTTCTTCAATGAAACAAAACTATCTTTACTCCATTTCAAAGATAGTATTGCCTTCTTCCATTCATCACCCAACTTTGGATCCAAAATATTCAGTATCTGTCAAAGCCAAAGAAATCTTCAACTCCAGGGTGGTAATGACTTTCAAGACATACATTGCAAGGTAGAAGCCAAAGAATGCACCAATAATATACCTTCCCTATTCTGTCTGAGTTTTTTTGAGTGAGGTTTTCACTTTCTTTCTTCTCCAACTCAGCAAACTCCTCATTGGACACTTGACCTTTGAGAGGACCAAGCCTCTTCTCCAACGTATTTTGAAATTGCACCTACATAGATCACATTATATACACTTTTAAAAAAAAAGCACAACACTACATTAGCTATCCAACATGTGCATGGAAACCTACATTATAAATAAGTTTTCCAAGGTATCCCCGTGTTAAGGGGAACCATGGCTCAACTCCCTTAGTGTTAAGGGGAACCATGGCTCAACTCCCTTAGTGTTTCTCCAAACGGATGGCATCCATTGTCTTCACATCCCGAATCGGGAAGCTCGCTCAAAAAATCTTGAGAGTTAGCTGAGCAAATATTTGCAATGTTGACAATCTCATCTCTGAGTGAGGGCACCACGTGGACATGTGCTGAGAGACTACATATAAAAACAAGAACGAAAGGTAAAATTTTGACAAGCATCCCCAAAAATAGATCACACTCTCAAAATATTTCAAAAAAAAATATTAAACCAAGAGACTCACTACACTCTAAAAATATTACAAAACAAAAAAATATTATGCGGAGAGACTTACATATTCATTCTTTGAAGTCCCGTCAATAAAGCAATTTCACTGACCTTCCTAGGATCAATGATTGTGCAAAACATTCTCACATGTCGACTCTTTGTGTCAGAGAACTTCTCTGTTATGATTGATGGCCATGCCACTATCCTATGTTTTCCCTCCCATATTCTCTGTTATGATTGATGACCATGACACTATCCTATGATTTCCCTCCCATATAAAACATGTGTCTAGATCAGATTTTCAGCTCGTCACTATGTGCGATGTCATTTTTAAACTCTGTATTGACAACCCTCCAGTGCTCATCCCAACTGTGCTCAATGTCATCGACCATGCTCTCCTCCCCAAGTGATGTACACAAGGACACTATAAAAACCCCCTTCTCCTCCATGTAACCCTCATGTTGAAAGGCTGCCTCTTTAGAGAAGAAACATCATCTCACAATCCACGAACTTTGGCATGTGGAATCAAGCGACATAAGGAATAGGTGGACAGACAGTAGAGCTCATAATCTTTATCTTCCTTATGATGTCCTCACCACGAATCATGGTCATGTCACCTTTGTCTCACTAGCCCTTGACTCATTCTCTGAGGTGGATACATATGGCATGATTTGAAGGGAAGCCTGAGTCTCATCAACTTGCTCTTCTCCCCTGCTTCATCCATCCCACTCCCATCTCCATAAGCCTCTTTCAACTCATCAATAGTCGGAGGACTAACTTTCTCCACAATTTCTTTGTTGCGATCCTTGAGCAACACTCGATTTCTCTTTCTTCTTGCCATTTGTTTTTTATTCCTACCAATTTTTCTCTCCATCCAGTGAACACAAAACAAAAACACCACTCAATCATGCATGAAGAATATGTATCCTACCTTATGCATCAAAACAACTATAACATAAGAACTTCAAAGAGACTCCATGTATTTAGCATTTCTTGACCATGGCTTGGGCATAGAAGTGACTAAGTATATTAAAGATTAACATCATATGCTCGTAGAAGTGATTAACATGAATAGAAGTGACTGTGGCTCAGCCTTAGCATTCACCTTGGTGGACCTAAAAAACTCATATGAGAAAGCAGCATTAGAAAACCACATATCTAATGTGCATATGTGCAAGCCACATATGAGTAATTAAAGCAATGCCCTCCAACTCAATAAAAAAGCAACCAACTGAGTGTGCAGGCCATACATGAGAAAGCTTTACAATGCTCTCCAAGTAATAGTAATAGTGTTGTGGGAAGCAGCCCGTGTCGACGCGAGTTGCTTCCCAACACTATTGGCCTCGGCGCGGGCTGCTTCCCAACATTATTAGCCATTGCTTGGAGGGCATTATGTTGCATGGACAGTATTGTTTCAAGACATCATGTATGCTTGGCAAAAGCTTCTTGTAGTATATTTGTGCTTGTAAAGTTAGGAATATTCCACTTATAAAAGGTAATAGTTTGGACAACATGAACACTAAAATACGAGGACGATTGATTTCGTGCAATCAAGAATTAATTTCAAAAATCAGAAACCGAACGATGATATTCCACTTCAGAATAGCAATCTAGCATAGGTTATGTAAAATAAATTGCTTGAAGGGCCAAGGCTTGGCAAAGGCCAATACACTGGCCAACACATGGCTTAGCAAAGGCCAATACACTGGCCAACACATGGCTTGGCCAAGGCTTGGCAAAGACCAATATTATTGGGAAGCATCCCGCATCGACGCGGGCTGCTTCTTCCCAATAGTATTTGTCATTTTGCCAAGGCCAAAGCTATAGCTCAATGCTAGCATTCTCCTCGTCTACTCACAAATGGGCCAAGATGTTTTAGAGGGAGGTAATACATACCTAGTGCTACTATCAAATCAAATTTGGTGGGGCATCAACCACGCTAGGAATAGCAGATCTTCACCTGGCTTTTTTTTTAAAGAAATTGCATCAATTTTTGACAAGTCTAGTGAAGTTTCTTCACTTGGAGCTCTTATTATCATTGAGAGTAAGAGCTTTATCTAAAATTCTCCATCAATTTGCATTTCTATCAGCTCAATTGGGATTAATAAGCTTAATTTCAAGCTCCATTTACAGCCAATTTCTTTCCTTCATTAATCATATCTACTTTCTTTTTCTTCATCCTGGTATCACCAGTCATTACCTCATCTTCTAAGTTCCCAGATAAGTTTAATGGCCAAGGATTTCATACTTGGAAAATTAAATAAAAGGAAACTTAATGAGAAAAAATCTATACGGTCTTGTGAAACCATTGAGTGAGAAAGAGGGGGCTGATACTAGAGCTACCATAGCTGCATTACAAGACAAAGATGAACAAGCCTTGGGAGTCATCATCACATCACTTGAAGATAATTTCATACACTACATAGATAAAGCCATTATGGTTGCCAAGATTGGGAAACCCTAGAGAGGATATTTGGAGCTAAGGCCAAACATTCCCCAAAATTAGCCTCAAAATGCAACTTTATGGGTTAAGTATGGAAACTAATGAGGGCATATCTAGTGTTGTAAATAGGCTCAAGAGTCTTATGACACAATTAGTGTATGTCAAATCACCCATTCCAGAGGAAGATTCCATAG
The DNA here is from genome assembly GCF_041138505.1 of Cibotium barometz. Taxonomy (NCBI): domain Eukaryota; kingdom Viridiplantae; phylum Streptophyta; class Polypodiopsida; order Cyatheales; family Cibotiaceae; genus Cibotium; species Cibotium barometz. The sequence goes on along the minus strand of NC_141088.1, from coordinate 35,492,844 downwards.
CAATCTTACTCAAAATCATGCCTCACACTTTTGCTCAAATTGTGACCGTTCTAAAGGAGGATCCCATCCCTTCTTTAGAAAGTATTATTAACTCTTTGTATGAAGAAGAGAAGAAGGCTTCACACATCCTAGAAGGCGCATATGCAGTGTCCTACTCCAACAAGAAGAAATGTGCTCATTGTGGAAAGACCAATCACTCATCCAAAGACTGCTTCATTAACAATCCATGCTCTCATTGTGGGAAAACCAACCACGCATCTAGCAGGTGTTATCTCAAGGAAAAGAAGGAGAAGAAAAAGGAGAAGGCTCTCATTATTGAGGCAGAGGAGAGCCATGTTATGGCAACAAGTGGCATTGAAAACTTTCATGATTCTTATGCATTTAAACTCTTTTGTCCACTCTTTTTTTTAAAAGCCTTCTTTTAATCCATTCCCTTGATTATTGTAAGAGAAGAGTACACACACCCTATTGTTATAAAAGGGGGGTCTCTATCTAATTGTTTCAAGGAGGATAATTGTAGGCTAAGTCCATGTATTGGGTGTCTTTCTCAAGTTTAGCTTAGGAGGGTTTGTTGCAATAAGCCCAACTTGTAATCCCTAGCCTTTTTGATTATCTTGCATAGGATATCTTTTATCCTAAGATCAAAGATGTAATCTACCAAATTCCATAAGCAATGATATCATCCCAACAATGTATCTAGTCACATTGAGTGTACCTCTCATGGCTATATAAGCCCTATGTATAAGATCATTTGATAACAATGCAATCAAGCTCTTTTTTATCATGAATGGCTCATTTTCTTTTCCTCCTTAATTCTAATAGGTTATGCAAAGCCTTTTTTGGCTTAAAGGAGGCACCTAGAGCATAGCCAAACAAGATCAGGGAGTATCTTGTTACCATTGGATTCTAATGTAGATTTTTCACTTTATGTGAAAAAGATAGATAGAGGGATCATGCTATTACTTGTATGGATGACTTAATTATCACCTTGGTGATAGTGATGCTGACATACATGATGTTATGATGATTTTGAAGTAGAAGTTTGAGATGAAGGATTTACGTGAGCTATGGTATTTCTTGGGAATAGAGGTGGTGAGATCACCTCATGACATTTTCATATTATAGAGGACATGTTGTCCAAGGATGGTATGACAGGTTGTAAGCCTATTTCAGTGCCATTAGAGTAAAACACAAAGCTTTTTACAGATACAGGTGAGCTTTTGGAGGACCCCACTATGTAGTACAAACACATAGTGGGTAACTTGATCTACATGAATATTTACTAGGCCAGACTTAAGCTAGGTTGTTGGACTTGTGAGTTAGTTTATGTAAGCCCCAAGGAAGCCACACATGGATGTGGCTAGATGGATTCTCAAGTATATAAAGTCCTCAGTTGATTATGGACCTTTCTATGAGGCTAGTAGAGAGAGACAGCTACATGGATACATAAATGTTGGGTGGCTTGGTAGTGTAGATATGAGATCTACCAGTAGCTTTATATTTTCTTTTGGGAGTGTTGCTGTCAGTTGGAGTAGCAAGATCAATTGTGCATTGTTGGGTATAGAGGTAGAATACATGGTCATTACTGTGGTAGCTTGGTTTCAAACCTTTCATCTCCTTCATGATTCAAGCTAGAGGGTAAGGGTTAACATTGCTCAGCGGCCGAACAATTGTAAAGATTGACCTATGGTCCCCAAAGTCTTTCCACATGCTCATTACCGCTAAAACCATTGGTACCTCCCAAAGGAGGGCGGCAATAAGGCAAGGGCTACCTTGAGAAGTCACAGGCCTACCAAGATAATAACTCCTTATCCCACTTATCATGAATCATCAAAGAGGTCCAAAATTGGGTTAAGCATGAGGAGCTAATGCTAAATGAGACATTCACATGTAAAGAGAGTGTTTGAATAAGGGTTTGAAGATAAGAGAATGGCAATGACACAAAATGCTCAATGAGGAAGCTTCATTCATTCATTTGAAAGGGAGAGGAGGGCTCCTTTTATAGGTGGAGAATCACCCTCTCTTCCATTGTTACAAATTACAACATAAAAATCTTCAACCCTTCAGTGACATAAGGGTAGATGTCACCATCAATTGTCCTCTTAGGCTAAGTCTTCTTTTGATTATTAAATTGAAGACTTTTTTACTTTGAAAGTGTGATGAGATAATAGCCAAGTCTAAGTGGCATGTAGGTGGAGATCCCACTTACACATGGCGGAATTCTCCTCTTCCATGTAGGCATTCAAGAAGAATCTTTCCCAATTATGCACCTACACACACTCCTCCACATGCCTTCCACACTCCCCAACTTGTAGTCAATACTATATTAATAATACAATTAAAATCCATGTGAGCATGAAGGCCCACTTTTATTTTCCACATCACTAGCCTATCTACCATACCAAAGTATTTATCAAGCATACTTGTGGCATTTACAGCGTGTGCACCCTAAATCAAGTAAAACCATTATATTTGAAGATAGAATGCGGTTATCAGGGTAGTTGTGGGCGCCGCAATCTTCTTGGACAAGCTTCCACCTTATTACCATTGAGAAACCATTAAAATATGTACAAAATTAAAAATGAAAGATATCAATTTTTCATGTCACATCTTTCCCCCCCAGCAGATCCTCCATGCTTGTCTTGGGGGTCTGCTAGCCATGGTGCTCGAGGGTAAAATATCTTTAGCCGGTACTCATTGGCACGTCCGGGAACCTCCTGGCCACTTGCATCCTCTAGAAGATAGGTGTTATTTTTGAACTTTTGCTTCCTGAAGGGGCCTTCCCATTGTCGAAGAAGCTTCTTATCTAGTCGTTTCTCCACACGGCTATCATACCTCCATGACTAAGCTTCCTTGCTTGAGTTATGGATTCTTCTTCTTCTTCGTGAGAGTGTCATGCCTTGCCTTGCGCCGTTGTTATGCAGTCTCTAAATTTTGAAGTGCCTGAAGTCGCATCTCATCCAAGATCTCCAACTGTACTAAGCGTTGGGCATGTGTTTCTTCTTCATTATTCAAGCGTGCAAAAGATGTGCGAAGGCTTGTGATTTCCAATTCTATTGGCAAAATAGCCTCCATTCCATAAACTAACTGAAAAGGTGTGAAACCAAGAGAGAGTTTGTGAGTTGTCCTATAGGTCCATAGGACCTCTGGCAAATGCACATCCCATAACTCCTTATCCCACTTATCATGAATCATCAAAGAGGTCCCAAATTGGGTTAAGCATGAGGAGCTAATGCTAAATGAGATATTCACATGTAAAGAGAGTGTTTGAATAAGGGTTTGAAGATAAGAGAATGGCAATGACACAAAATGCTCAATGAGGAGGCTTCATTCATTCATTTGAAAAGGGAGAGGAGGTAGGTGGAGAATCACCCTCTCTTCCATTGTTACAAATTACAACATAAAAATCTTCAACCCTTCAGTGACATAAGGGTAGATGTCACCATCAATTGTCCTCTTAGGCTAAGTCTTCTTTTGATTATTAAATTGAAGACTTTTTGACTTTGAAAGTGTGATGAGATAATAGTCAAGTCTAAGTGGCATGTAGGTGGAGATCCCACTTACACATGGTGGAATTCTCCTCTTCCATGTAGGCATTCAAGAAGAATCTTTCCCAATTATGCACCTACACACACTCCTCCACATGCCTTCCACACTCCCCAACTTGTAGTGTTATGGTGAATACTATATTAATAATACAATTAAAATCCATGTGAGCATGAAGGCCAACCACCTTATTACCATTGAGAAACCATCAAAATATGTACAAAATTAAAAATGAAAGATATCAATTTTTCATGTCACAGTATCACCCATTATGGTTGTGCCTAAAAAAAATGAAAAATTGTGAGTATGTATTGATCTTAAAAAGGTCAGCAGCAAACAACAAGATGAGATCATTACCCCTTGCCATATTCAAAACACATACTCAAATAAGTAGCTAGCAAGGAAGAATACAACTTCTTAGATGGTTATTCAGGATATAACCAAATTTCCATTGCTCTGAACTGCTTTTGTTACAAAACACGGAGCATACGCTTATAGAGTTATGCCATTTGGCTTGACAAATGCACCAGCCACATTCCAACGGCTTATGATGAACACTGCCTTTAAAGATTTTCTAAGGACATTTCTTGAGGCTTTCTTAGATAATTTGTGCATTTATTCATCATGGAAGGAGAATTTATCCTGCTTATAAAAGGTATTTGAACGATGTAAACTTTATTACCTATCTCTAAACTCATTTAAATGCCAATTTTGGGTTAAACACGGAGTCATCTTAGGATATATAGTGTCCAAAAATGGGATTTACACAGATGAGAGTAAAATCAAAATTATCTTGGAATTAGCCCCGCCAACAAACTATAAGGGAGTCCAAAGGTTTATGGAACATGTAGGCTACTATAGGCGATTCACCCTCTTCTATGTCGAGATTACATGTCCCTTGTACAAACTTCTCATTATATTTGAATGGATAAAAGAATGCTAACAAGCCTATGATACGTCAAAGTAAGCTTTGGTTAGTGCTCCCATACTATGAGTGCCAAAATGGGATGTTATCTTCCATGTGGATATTGATGCTTTTAACTTTATAATTGGATGCGTCCTAGCCCAGCCAAGTGAACATAAACTAGACTACCCTATAAGTTTTGCCAGTCTTGGCAGTTATGTGAGGCGGCTAAGATCAATTATACCACCATAAAGCGTGAAGGTTTAGGAATGGTATATGTCGTGGAGAAATTTTGACATTACCTTCTAGCTAATAGATTTGTTTTCTATGTCGATCATCAAACCTTGCTATACCTCATCACAATAAACCTTGCTCCAGAGGGAGAATCACTAGGTGGTTGTTGATGCTTCTTAAATTTGATTTTAGAGTGGTGGTACGGCCTAGCAAGAAAAAATATCATGGCTGATCATCTATCTTGTGTGCCTAATGGTGAAGCACCAACTGGAATAGATGATGATCTATGTGATGCTCCACTGTTTAAAGTTGAGGGTATACTAGAGTGGAGTGAGAAAATCGTTAACTTTCTAGCTAATGGTTTTCTAGAGATAAAGGAGCTAAGGAAAGATCTAACAAGGAAGTTGCATAAAGAAGCAAGACCTTACCAATTGATTGTTGGAACTCTTTATAAAAGAGGTAAGGATGACATATTACGGCACTACCTCAACAAAGATGAATACTTATACATCATCAAATAAGAACACCAAGGGGTAGCCACAGTGGAAACTTTGCAAGAGATGTTATGGTAAGAAAAATACTCCAATCGAAGTATTGGTGGCCCACGCTCTTCAAGGTTGTGCACTATTTGTTAGAGGATGTCACGAGTGCCAATGATGCACTAAACCAAAAAAGAAGGATATGATGCCCTTGCACCCTATTAAAGTTCTTGAACCCTTTATAAAATGGTGCATTGATTTTATGGGACCCATCAGTCTAGTTGAACGTAGCACCTAAGTAAGGTACATTTTAATAGCTACAGATTATGTTACAAAATGGGCCGAAGAAAGAGCTTCAAGAAATACAGATGCGATGGCAACAGTTAAGTTTATTTATGAAAATATCATTACCCGCTTTGGTTGTCCTTTTGAGCTGGTGAGTGACCAAGGGAAACATTTTAAAAATGATGTAATCCAACATCTCACCACAACGTTCATGATCTCACACCGTAAATCCACTCCCTACTACTCGCAAGTAAAAGGTCAAGCTAAGAGCACCAACAAAGTCCTCATTTTCATACTAACAAAAATTATTGAAGCTCAAAGCAATGATTGGGAATTCAAGCTCACAGTAGCTCTATGGGCTTACCAAATCTCTTATAAAGTTGCAATTGGTTGCACACCATTTAAGATGGTATATGGGGTTGATGTGGTAATTCCATGGGAATTCATGCTACCCAGCTTAAGGGTAGCAGTGATGACTGAGAGACTTGAGGGTAACATATTGGCCGACCGGTTGTTTATTCTTGAATAATTGGAGGAAGAAAGATAAATTATTGTGTAGAACATGTTAACACAAAAGGATCACCAAAAAAGTGGTTTGATAATAATATCAAGGATAAGAAAATCAATGAAGGAGACCTTGTACTTATGTACGGAGTACATCCAAAAAAAAAACCTAAAGCATACCAGAAAAAAACCATTTTGAGTCTACAAAATAACACCTCAAGGTAATATGCATGTTGAAACCCTTGACGGGGTTGAAACCGTTGTCTTCCTTAATGGTAGTAAATTCAAAAAATATTATGGTTCTTGTTAGTTGCATTTCTACCCTAACATGGAAAACAAGAGAGTCACCATTGCTGCTCTCAGCCAATATCCATAATCGTCAATGAATCATACAACAATCCACACACTCTCTACCCAGCAACTACTCACAACAACTAACGTGAATGATCTAAATGCCCCCCCAAATATAAGGTAGGTGGGCACACCCAACTCCGGCACACTAGCTCTATAATAAAGTGAGCCATTCCGCCGTGTTTGACATCCAACAGCACTGACCTGATTTGGTAGTAAGGTGGTTGACCACCCCTACGGCTGTCCAACCGCCAACATTTAGCACGCTCGGTGGGTCGGATTCCCAATCCGACGACTCAAACCCACAATGATAGGGCCATGCCAGCGTTGAGCACATGATATGTAGCTAGTGCAAGTACAGTGCAACCATTTCATGGCAACATGCCAGGGCTGGGAACCCATCATATACATGGCCATCCAGCCATGATCATATAAAATGAAAACATAAACCCATGTGGTCATAAGTATGTCCATACTCCACTGGCATGGAGTAGACACAGGGTAGGCATAATACGGTTGACCAAAAAGATATGTTGAGGATGAAGCTCCAGCATCTGCTACATGCTGATGTACACCAAATGGCACAACACCTTAAGCTCGACTCGATGAGCATGGCACATCATCTCCAAAGAAATCTGCTAAATAGCACAAGAGTGTGTGCATAAGCAGCAAATGAAGCACTTGAACCACATCTACATCATGCTATGTAGGCTCATCAAGAATACTCAAACCATGCTCCACTGCATTTGGTATACAAGCATAATCTGTATGATCGACCTCCTCTTACAGCAAGGTGTCAAACCAAGCTGCATCAACCTCTGCAAGGCTATCACCATGGACAGGCACGTCGTCATTGGCAAGCAACATGTCAAACTAGTCTATGTCATCATCTCAACATGAAAGCTGGAAACTAAATTTTTTGGACTATCTACACCATGCGAGAAACCTAATGCAAGGTTAGAGACATCCAAGGGCATCACCTAGCTCTTCCGTCCTTCATGCTCCTTCCATGCTCTCTCAACCTTCAGCATAACCAACCCATCATCATGAATAAACATACCAAATGGATCATCTGAATCTCCCTCCCTTGCTCAACATCCGAGCATAAATTGTATTCTGGGCATTCACATGCTTATCCATCCAAGGGATCTTAGCATAAATTGTATTCTGGGCATTCACATGCTATCCATCCAAGGGATCTCAGCATGTGAGGGTTTTTCCGGGCTTTTGTAGCCACACTGCTCCTACCTGAGCACATCCTTGTTCTGATGCATCAAAGTATCCTGGAGATCATCCTCCATGCTCTCTAGCATATGTATCTGAGGGTTCTTGATATGAGAGGGCTTTTCAGGGCTCTCTCGGCCATATAGCTCCTCCATTGCCTCTATGCTCTCCGGTATATTCGTCTAAGGGGTCTCAACCTGTGAAGGCATTTCTAGGCTCTCTCGCCACACCATACAGCTCCTCCATTGCTTCACCCTCTTCCTTATCCATGGGTGTATGCTGCAACCTTTTCTGCTCATCCATCCGAGCATCTTTAGAAGAAACATACTGCTCATTCATGCGAGCATCCACAAAGCGAACCTCCTTCTCATTCATTCGAGCATCCACAATGTATGCATTCTTCTCCTTTATTTGAGCAGCCATCCGGCAACCATGCTGCTTCTCAAGCTTTGTCTTGGGTGTCATGGGACTGTCCAGCCACCTCTACTTTTGTGGATCAACATTTTCTTCGATCTCAAAGAGCTTGCTACTCCTCCACAGGTTCAAGATTCCATACAGGAAATTCAGCCCTATCATGCTGCTCCAAGGTAGCCATACCTTCCAGGAAATCTCCCTACAGGTTGTGTTTGTCTTTTACTCTTCCTTCCTCCATCATGGCACAATGCATTTGTTCCAAGAAATCCCATGCTTGCTTACTGAGCCCTTTATCAGCATTTTCAGAGATCATAGAATTCTGGGAAACTTCCTTCTAGATTAATAGAGTATTTGCATGGACATTTCCTTCCTCCTCCCTCTTCCATGTGTGAGCATCCAAAAAACTCAGATTAGCGGAATCACCATGAACTACATCATGAGCATGTGCCAGTGGTTCATACATCCGTGGCATTTTTGAGTGGGCTACAATTGCCATCTGGGTATCATCAACCAAATTGGAAATATCCCAGGTCAAACCTTCTCCAGGTACATCATGTACATATGCAACAAGAGCCTCCTCTTCCCGAATCATACAGGAATTCTGCCACCATCAACAGTGCATATGATGGAGATTCCAGAAATATTTTCTTTGATGACCTATTGGTTAGGGGATGGCCATCCTCAAACAAAAAGCTGGGGTCAAAGAAGTCCAAAAAACTTCAAGCACATAAGCTTGCTACTACACCTGCTACTAGCGCTGCTTCTGTCCAAAGGATTACTTTCCACTACAGGACACCAGAAAAATGATACAAAGCCTCCATACTATTGAAATATACAAGTGAAGCAATTTTTTCAATTAGCTCTTTTTCAATTAACCTCTATACCCCCAGCTGGTGGAGGAGCTCTCTTTCCCTTCACACATAACATTGGCCCAAACCCTTTTAGCCAAACATAGCTACACTCCCTGTCTTGCTTCAGCCTATCAAAATGAATCGCCAAACCGCCATCGTGTGCTGCAGATTCTGCGTTTTTTCAAGTGCCATTTTTCTGAATCAAAGCTAAGATCCCTTCTGCACCAGATATAATTGGTCTGATTCCTCTTGGCCCCTAGGGTTTTCAAGGGTGCTCTACAAGCTGGTGAAGATAGTTTTTTATTTCATCAAGTCTACAGTGAAATCTAAGCTCTGCATCAAATCTGCAGGTGACTTTGGTAAAATAGAGATTAAGCATTCAATGTTTGGTCAAATCTTGTGTTTCTTGGCTTAATCCTCTACTAAACTAACTGCTATTGATGGCTTTGAAAGGAGTTGAGCTCATTTGAACTCTAAGGCCCCAGATCTGGACTCCCCATATACTCTATTTTCGGCACACAAAATAGAGTATTCTTTTGGTAATCTGTGTGATTAATCAGCACTAATCACTATATTTTGGTAATCAATGTGATTAATCAGCACTAATCACTATATTTTGGTGCAATTGAGGGTTCAAATTAACCATTGGGTATCTGATACAGATCCCTATAGCTTCACATTACAATTCAAAGATGGTTTGATACTCCAACCATTCAGTACATATTTGTTACCCTTTACTTTATGTAATTTCTAGTGAATTTATGCTGATAAATCTGTTGTAATCATCACTTAAACACCAGATTGAGTTGTAAAAGGGTAGACACTGCCCTTGAATCTTGAAATTGGATCAAGAGGTAAGACCGCCTTCACATCATCATGAGCACGGCACAAGAGATAGCTAAATTTAATGGGGAGAGCAGTTTTATACATGGCAAACAAAAACCATGTATTTGCTCATGAGGAAAAATATGTGGGAGCTAGTTGAGGGAAGAGATGAATGCCCAGAGGTGAGTGGGAAAAATGAGTGGAAGAGCAGGAATGAGAAAGCATTAGGACTCATCGCACTCAGTTTAAATGATGAAATCATTCATCACATCACAAGGATACAATGAAAAAAAGATGTATGGGATGAACTCAATAAATTATTTGGCACTCAAGCAAAAAATTCGAAGATAAATCTGTTAATACAATTCTACAAACTTGATATGAAGGAAAGTGAACCTTTAATCACACACTTGAACAAATATAAAAGCATTAAGCAACAAACTAGCAGCCACCATTAGCAAGAAGGTAGAAGATGATGAGGCCCTAGCAGTGCTTCTGAAGAGTGTGGACAAAGGTGAATATGAAAACATTGTAGCAACCTTAAAGAATGTATCTGAATTGAAGTTGCACGAGATAGAAGGAGCTCTACTAGAGCAAGAGACCAAGGTCAAAGAGAGGAAATAGGTGGACTCAACAGCTGGAGAAGAAAAAGCATTCTTTACCCAAGGAGGATTCTCTCAAGGACGAGGACGAGGAAGAGGCAGAGTAGGAGGAAGTACCTTCACTTGCCACAACTATGGAAAGCCAAGACACATGGCAAGAGACTGCTACAGCAAACCCAATGGAGAAGGAATGACATCGACAAACTTCATGGAGGCTCCTAAGGAAGTGGAGTCAGATCATCTTTTCTGAGAGAGAGAGAGAGAGAGAGAGAGAGAGAGAGAGAGAGAGAGAGAGAGAGAGAGAGAGAGAGAGAGAAACCCCACAACCCAATGTAACCTGCCCCAACAGAGTAAAACCACCTCTGAGCCACCGATGATGTAGGCCATGTGGTAGATGTATGTGTGAGCACTTTAGTCAAGGTCACGGCGGGCACTTGTAGTAGCCTTGGATACATAGAGAGAGAGAGTGTGTCAAGGACTATGAGTTTAGGGACTTGAGGCACTGGTCACGGACTACCAAGTAAGAGGGAAACTTGGTATAGGGTCCAGGTGTGCTAGGAGTATTCACTTGAGAGGAGGTGTTGAAATATACAAGTGAATAGGGTGTGTGCGGGAACAAGCCCTTAGCAAGAGGCTATAAAAGAGAATCTGTAAATGAGAGAGAAGCTGTGAAAAGATGAGAAGTATCTACTAGGAGAGAATAAAGGGTAGCATGAGAAGATTTAGGATGTGTGGAGATATTTTGGAAAGAGGTGGAGAGAATCAAGCAAAAGAGGTGGAGTGAATCAAGGAGAGATCAGTGGGATTAGATGCTTGGATGTAAACTCTATAAATTGAGGCATTGGCCTAATGAGAATTTGCTGGTTTTTGATTATCCATGCCTACATTAAGCTATCAATTAATTGCTCACTAATCTATCTTAGTCATCGTCTAATCTCTTTGTTTAATGATGTTGATTCTAGCATTTGATCCACCATAGCTCATCACATTGCTGTAAATTTAACACATATAAGTGCTGGTAGAGGGCGACCCTCTGAGTTCCGCGAGCCATAATATCTAGTTCTTCGAATGTAGGACTCACCAAGATGAGACTGATCGGAGTATCCTGATGAGTTAAACCATCAACCAAGGTGGACAACCCACTTCAACCAAATCTAGATGCAATAGTGAAAGCCGAGTAGTCGGATGATGCTGAATTATTCTGAGTCCATCCGTTTGACGTTCTATGAATTCATTATGTGCGCTGCAAAGTATGGTAGATCCAGGTAGACTTGGTTGATGGGTCGAAAAACATGTAAGCATTGTGGCAGCAAGCAGCAGTGAATGTCTTACCTATAGGTAGTGTGGCCAACATGGCCATTGAACTAATGATTGCTTGTACCATGTGTGTGGCCAATGTGGATTCCAAGGTCACAGCTCCCAGGTATGCCCACATGCATTGTTGGAGCAGCTTGAGGATATACAGCACCGATGGCTCAAGCGGAAGAATGCCCGTGATATCGACCACCTTCTAAAGAGTAAAAAGAAGCTAAAGCAGTTTCTCAAAGATGTTGCCTCAACTCTGGAATGGCATTCCCAACACCCTCGAAGAGGAGATGCCTTGTTGTAGGAGATGGCATGGACGTTGATTGCAAGTGGAAACTTCTTGTCTGATGTCAAGCGTGCAATTGCAAACCTCGAGGATCAGAACAATAGCAGCCCGGAGAGTAACTCTAAAGCTTCTTATGTTGATCCAGAAACTGACTATGGTTGCCATGATAATGTAGCAGATATGGGTGTGGTTGACCTCTAAATAAGGAGCTTTTGGCTACCTAGAATGTCCTTGCATAGCATGGTGGTGATCAGCAACAGCACATTGATTATATCCCCCATGTCAGTGATGGTGCCTGGCATAAGCTGAATGAGTAGCATGTCCCCCTTCCCGACGAGGATGATGCCGTATCACTTATGGAAGAAACCCATACACCAATGATGAACCTGATGTATGGCACATGTTCTTACCAAGCAGAGCAGTAGAGTTCATGAACACATGGGCTGAAAGGTTTTCGAATTTTGGTTTTGTACCTCCTGCATACCAACATCCACATGATCAATTCGGATTAGGTTTTGGCCAAGTGTGGCCGGATGGGCAATGTTCTAATGTGGCAAAAGATGATGTGCAAACCTATGAGAGTCCCAGCAGGCAACCAGCTTTCGGGTGTGGCCGTGGGTAGAGTAGAGCTTTCGGGTGTGGCTATATGGCAACATCGTCTCCTATGAGAATCCCAGGCAACCAGCTTTCATGAGGTGAGTGACACACCCCGACTATGAATTTATGTGTTAGGCCATGGTAAATTGGTTTCTCAGTTGAGCTGTCTATGCGCCCGAGTGTGGTTGGGAAAAGCCCCATGACATTGGGTTGTCCCTGCATTCTTTCTATGGCACCACCAAGGCTTCCCAGTAGTAGCGAGGAAGTTTGCATTCATCATGGAAAGTCGCAAGCCTAGGGCCTACTGACCAACCCTAACTAAGGTCCTCTGGTTTCAAGATCAATGGCTTAGGGGTGGAATGGGCTCACTGGTGCGAGGCCCTTAGGCAAAGTGGCCCCCTAGTGTGACGACGCTCCCTGGCCAAGTTGACCCCATAGTCCAAACCTTGTGGAGTAAAATAAAAATAAGGGGAGTGCGGTGGGGTCGACGTAATAGCCTACTATTGGGTGGGTCATATAAGTTTGATGCTTTTCTTTTTGAGCTTATATGATGTTTAAAAGTTCTTGTAAGAACCTTGCATGATACAAAATATAGCATACTTGCATTGTTGTTTTAATTTTCCCTACTTGGTTGTGTTCTAATGTGTGATGAGAATGAATGGAATCAATGACATTTAAGTTTTTAAATTTGTGTCCATGTGGGTTCTTATGCTATGTGTTACCCCTTTGGACTTGATAATGGAATTCTAGGACCCAAGTGGAGACAACCCTTGCATTCCAAGCTTAGCAAAGATTCTATCTTTAGATATGATGAATCCCAGAACTCAATATTTACTCAGCCCATGTATTTACTCTTCTTAGCAAAAGTCTATGCTTTCTGAGTATCTCTAGGACCTTGCGAATATGCTTCTTATGATCAGGAGTAGACCAAGATATCAAATATAAGGACAAAATTATATAGATATTCCCTAAAAATTTCTTGCATCAATCAATAACATGGGAATTTTTCAAACTGAAGGACATTACTGTGAACTCGTAATGTCCGTACCTTATATTAAAATAGTCTTTGAAATGTCATGCTTCAATCCTGATTTAATAGTATCCTGATTTCAAGTCGATCTTGGTAAACATTTGAGCACCATGAAAATGATCTAACAGTTTTTCTATACTTATTTTTAATGGTCAAATAGTTCAACCCCCTATAATCAATACATAATCTCAGGGTTTATTTGGACACCATGTAAACAATCTAAGAGTTTTCCTATACTTATTCTTAATGGTCAACCGGTTCAATCTCCTGTAATCAATGCATAATCTCAAGAAGTGTTAATTCAATTCTAGGATTAACAAGATCTACCGCCATTATCTTACATCAAGGAGTCATGTTAGATACACCAAAGGGTCATACATTCAAGATATGAAGCAATAGTGTTCAAAGCTATAACCTGGATGGGTGCCCGTAATGGTGTGACGACAGAGTACTTAACGATTCCCGCTTCAAGAGTGTGTGGTAGCAAGTTAGGATGAAGTCCTAAGTGATGTACTTCATGGATATATTATGAGAGTAGTCATTGTAATAGCATTAGATCTCTTATGAGCCTAAAGTACCCGGCCGGTCATAGTTTAAGTGAGTGTGAATACCTATGGCCATGTATATAAGTGAATATCTCTCATAATACAACATACTCTCCCATTATGCAATTGAGTCTTGCTCTTGCTTATCCTCTCTTGCTAATATCTCTCCCTAATGCATGCTAGTGAGTGTGTGTGAGTGAAGTGAGGTGAGAGGAGGAACGAGCACCCGTAGTGCAACGTGGCGGTGTGACAATGCTAGTGGAATTGCTTCTCAAGGAGTTGTAGAGCTCAAGGGTTTAGAGCTTGGCCATTGAAAAGATCCTCAACACGATAGTTGCGGTTTACCAGGTAATCTCTTTTTGGATGTGTTTCAAGGAGGGTTAGGGTGAGCCATAACATTTTTGGCGTCGCTACCGGGGAGCTATCCCTTGGCTTTTTCCATTGTTTTGCCTTTAATCTACGCATAATCGATTGTCCTTTATTTTGATTAATGGCTTCTCATGAAAAAGATGTGGATTTGATGGTGATTTGTGTGAGATTTGGTGTAGAATAGCTCTCTTTTTTGTTTTTGAAAAAATTACCTTTTGCTTAATTTTTAGATTAATTTGTTGTTTTTGTTGTTGTTTTTGTGGTTTTTTTTGTTCTTAGGGCTTGCAAATAGTTTGTATTAGGCTTAGTTTGCATCCATTGCATCAAACAATGCAATAGATAGCAATTTTTAGTGAATGTTAGCTCTATTTAGTGTTAAACATAGAACTAAGATAATTAATTTTAGTTTAATTGTGTGTTTGTTGTTCTCCCCCCCCAAAAAGGGAAATTTGTATTTCCCACTAGACTCAAAAAAAAAATTCACGACGTGAACCATTTTTCTGCGCAACTTCATGCCGAAACCTGAGTTCATGCCCAAAAGGTTCTTTTGAAAACCGTGCGCAAAAAAAAAATCACGGCGTGAAACCATTTTCTACAACTTCACGGAATCTGAGTTCACGCCCAAAAGGTTCACGTTTTCGAGAACCGCACGCGCCAAAAAAAAACCTTCATGGAACCTCAAAAGTTCACAGAACCCCTTTTTTTTTAGTTCACGAAACCAAAAAAGGTTCACAAAAACCTCAAAAGTTCATGGAACCCTTTTAAAAAAAACTTCACGAAACCTTTTTTTTAAAAGTTTCACTGAACCTAAAAGGTTCACAAAACCTTAAAAGTTCATGGAACCTTAAAGGTTCACGGAACCTCAAAAGTTCACGGAACCCTAAAAAAAATGTTAAAAATCAAAATTTATAAAACCCTTGAAGTCCGTCTCTCAGAGTGAAAAGGGGTCCGTCGGCCCAAAAAAAAAAACTATGGAAAACACCCCTGTTTGGAGGCCCGTATCTCCTAAACCCTATATTCGAGAAGGCACTTAAGGCTTATCGGAAAGCTGACATCAAGCTCTTCGCCTTTGGACTCAGTTATCCCCGAAGTCAAAAACGACCATTTTGGCCTCCGACCAACAGCCTCAAAATTTGACCCGAAAATTGAGGCAAAAAACAGTCAAACCACAAAAAATCGCAAAAAATAGTACAAAAACAACGACGAGCCATATTCGGGCTACTTTTTGAGGGTCCAAATGACAAAATCACATACGACTCAGGGAAACAAAGTTATAGTACTCCAAAAATACTATAACTCCCTCATACAGAATTTTTCAAAATTCCTTTTAAAACACCCTCAAAAACGTGTTGCAGAAAAGAAAATAAACTCTAAGAATTTTTTTATTATCTTGAGTCAGTGATGGAAAATAGGTTTTAGGACCTCCTCTTCTATCTGGGAAGAGGACCTCCTCTTCCATCTGGGAAGGTACTAGCATACGCTTTTTCCAGAAAATTATCTCTAAGGTCGTTCACGCGCTATAGCGCCTAAGCTATTTAGGGCGAACAGACATCCGTTTGATCCAATGAAAAGTACGCCAAGCCTCTTGAGGCTGTTAACAGGCTGTGGGAGAATATAAAAAGCAAAAAAAAAATGTGTTTGCTCATCAAGGAGCATTTAGGCGCTCCGACTGCCAAAGATCACACAAGGACTAAACCCAATGGTGACATCTTCGAGCCATTGAGATCTATGCCGCAAATTCACCTCCCAATACCATTGGCCATGCCTATAACAAGCATGTCATTGGGTTTTACACCCCCTATCACTTCAATCCCACTGGGCTTTGGTCCCTTACCTAACATTCCCGCAAATCCTATAAGTACCAACCCTTTCCTGGATGCCCACACCCTAGACATACTGCGACTAGTCTAGGAAGGGGGATGGCCCAAGGACTCAATGAGTCTCTTCCAACAAGAGCACTTATATATGCCCTCAAAAATAGGGCCGTACAAATTTCCAAAATTAAGGACAAATATGACATAACAACAGACCCTGTTCAATTCATTCAAATGTTTGAACAGAGATGTGAAGCCTTTGGAAATCCCAACTGTCCCACCAAGGTACATGCATTGAAGGGAAAAGCTAGTCGATGGTTCATCACATTGATGCTTGCGATCAAGATCAACTTCAAAACCTTGAACTTAGCCTTTATACAAGGTTTTTTCAGACAAGGTGATCGGTGAAGTGCAGCAATAGAACTCTATTCAATTGAGCATCAACCAAATGAATCCATTAGAGATTTTATCCTTCGGATAAAACTCTTAAACTCACATTGTGAGTCATGGAAAAAATTAAACGATGTTCAATTAAAGAGATGTTTCATGATGGGCTTGAAGATTAACAACTAACACAACTTAATCATTGTATCCAATCCAAAAACATTCAAACAATGTTGTAAAGAAGCAATACGTTTAGATGACAACATGCTAGAAGATGATCATGCTATGAGGTGTTCCTCATCTAAACCAAGTGAAGTAATGGCAAAAGAAAAATCAATCTCAGAATTGACATTCCTAGAATTTTATGCAGCCTTGCTTAAAACCTTATAGCCAACATCTCTAAGAGAGGATGAAAACCTTCAAAACAAGACATCCTTTATGCCTCTAAAAGTGAGGAACGAAATGCCTTATGTTGAGTGCAATCACTACAACCATCCCAATCCTCATTGTGCATACAAGGCACCTATTCTTCTATACTACATATATTGTAAAACCTTTGACCACGATACTTAAAAGTGTCTTGCTTCATCCACAATTGACTCAAAACCTCCATCTCTCGGGTACCAGACAGAAACCATCCAAAGGGTAGAAACTACTTAGGAAGCAGTTAATCGAACACTTCAGTGTTTCTATTGTCGTGGACCTCACAAGGTGGTAGACTACCAGTTTGGAATACTTCCATACACCCATAGTCATTGACACTTTGCGACCCATGTGTAAACGATGTGGCATTGATCACATGTTCCAAGATTGCCCAAGACGAGTTGCTTCAATGTAACTTGTCTCACAAAATACAACTCTTAACATCTTAAGTGTACAAAACGGGCAATTGGCACAGTACCCTTGAATGTGCTTACACGCTTACAAGCTAAAGCATGAGAAACAATAAAAAAGAATGCAAAAGACAATACCTCAACATGGGTAAAAGAACATGCTTTAAAGTAGAACCCAAAAGAAAACGCAAAACCTTCTCAAACCAAGAAAACCCAAAAGAACATGCTTTAAAGCAGAACCCAAAAGAAAACGTAAAACCTTCTCAAACCAAAAAAAACAAGGGACAACAAACTTTCGAAACCAAGGTCAAATTAAAAGACATGAAAAATGAGCCTATGGAGAACATAAACCCAAAAGGGGACATAATCCCAAAAGAGCCAAAAGATACACAGGATGCAGAAGCATCTACATCAAATGCAACCACATACAACACAAAACCCATTTGTGCGACACATGATACAAAAGCCCAAAAGAAAATTCGATCTCTTCGCGTGGGTAAAAATAATGAAAAACTGACAAACCAAAGAAAGTCAAAAAATGAAACAAGTTCTTGTATGTCACTAAAGTGAGGATGAAACAAGTTCTTACTCTTCACTCAGTGCACCACATAGACCAATCAAGAAACTAGAACCCACCCAACCACCCCAAATGGATATTAGTAATCACATGACATATGCCGAATGCAAAAAACAAGTTCAGGAGAGCATGCTTAGCTTGGTTGAATGTCTTACAGGGTCACCAGTTGTGATTGAGCCTCATAATGCCAATCCTAAAAAAGCAACCAAAAAACAAACCCTAGAGGAGTGCCGCTTCCCCTTTCAAGAAAAAGACATACTCTCTATAGAAGAGTCATTCGAAACAGATTAGACGAGCTATACGTTTGAGAAAGCATGTGAGGAATTTGATAATTCCCTCACAAGATTAAAACAATCTCTCAAAACCTCATTCGAAGGAATGCTCTTATCTCATGAGATAAAGCCAGCATCACATCAGCACTTACACCTTTAAGGGCTCAACCTGAGTTATACCAAGACATTAAGAACTCCATAAAATAGGACTGTGAGGATTTGCAAGTTTCCAAATAGACCTCATTAAGAATTGTTAGAGGGCCAAGTGTCCAGTAGTGTACGCATTGGGTAGCCTTGAAAAAGCTGAGACCCAAACAATGGATGAAAGTGAATGGGAATATGAAACAAATACAGGATCTGAAGCTGAAACAAAAACTGAAACACCCATGGTTCCTTTGGAAGATTCTATCATGATATGGTTGGATTTTCCTACAGACAATGATGTTAAGTATAAACATGCATTGATTAGCCCTCGCGTTACTCATAACATCAATAGACACTTGGGTGTCATTGGGACAACCTAGCTCATCCCAATAGACAATAGCCTTGCAAGAGGAGCCAATGGACAAGACATTGAAGTTCTAGGTTACTTTAACTACACTACTCAAACAATCGATACCGATATGGAATTCACATTCCATGTTACCCTAGATTCCCTTGAGTATGATGTCATCCTTGGTGGAGCTTGGATAGGTGAATCGTTGTATTCAATAGATGAATCCACACAAATAGTGACATTGAACACTCCTACACGCAATGTACAATTGCTATTCGGGAGGAAGAAACCTCGCACAGCAGTTGGAACTTCCAACATATCTTACTAAAAAGATCCCTAGGATTTTGGTTGGATTGGAAATTTCAAATAAAATCACCACAACTCAAGCAGAGCTTTATCTAACACGAGAACACAATCTTATGACCCTCGAGCTATGGTATTTGTTAGGTCAACCAACACTCAAACGGCACATCCTGAAAGGATTACCTTTACACAAGACTTGAACATGCCATGTTTAGGGTACTTTGAACATACAATGTATATTGAAACTAACCCTCTTACTTGCAAGTTTTTTGTGGTTGAGTATGTGTTGGAAGCATATTTGATCTTGGGGCATAAATGGACTATTTATGCCCAAGCACCAAAGTGCTTTGCTAGTGATAGAGTCATCATGATGGTCAATTACAAAAAATTGACAATACCATACTGCAAGGAAGAGGATCCAACTTTAATGGAAATCTAACAAAGGAAGTCAAAGGGAAGGCCTCGGAGCCTATGCATCTTCATCGACAAACCTCACCAAAGGAGATAACCACATGCTCAAAGGCCTCGTTATCTCGACAACCACTCCACAAGAGACTCTAGCCTCATCATCGTCAACAATGCCTATGAGTCTCAAACCTGCAACCTCAACGCTAACCAAAGTCAAGGAGGGCCCCAAACCTTCCAAATCATCCTAAAAGAAAACTCCACACGACAACCACAATCAAGGTATCTTAATAGTATTAAAATGTAGGTGGAGAAGCAGCTACTTGTAGCTCAAGGCTACTATGAAGGTGCCAATCAAATTTGGGTGCCTCAATAATCAAAACCTCTTCCTCAACGCAGTACTCGGAGGCCAAGGAAAAAGAAAGTACTCCACAACACAGTCCACAAAAAGCCTATGCGAGTTCCTCAAAAAACTCCACCAAGTCATCAAGTGTGGGTACCAAAAACACTGCTGGACGCACAAGGGTACTACCAAAAGAAATACCAAAGCTTGGGTCCCCAAGCGCATCACAAAGTCCCCTAAGCTTGCACAAAGAAGAAAGCCTCAGCACCAAGCACATCAACTACCAGAGCTTGCACAAAGAAGAAAGCCTCAGCACCAAGCACATTGACAACAAGGATACTATGATGGTAATTCCATCATATGGTTGCCAAAATCGAACAATGTGAAGAAAACCTCACCACCGACTTCAACCTCAATAGCTTCACCTACAGCTCAACAAGAATGGAGGCCCAAGCAACAACAAACAAATCACTCAACCACTCTCGTGCATTCAGCACACCAACACAAGAGCTTGTGTGTTCAAGCAAACAATCAGCAGTCTTACCTACTGCCTCGACAACATCTGAGCAACAAATTCAAGAATCAATACCCACATCTGCATGAAGACTTATGAGCGCATCGAGGACAAAATAACAATGCTCTTGTCACCCCTCTAGATGTGAGAAATAAGTGCACAAGATGCTGTTGCTTGCAAGTCATGACCTAGCTGACCCATAAAATCATTTTTTTAAAACTATCAAGGTAAAAACCTGCAACTTCACGAGGTCAAAACCTACAATCTCACGGAATTCCAGTTCACAGAGCAGCCTATAAATTCATGGATTTAAATCTCATGGCCTTACACTTCACGGAATTCCATCTCACGGCTTGCACTTTCACAGGATTAACTTTCATGGGATTAGGCCATCTCACTCACGGAATATCCCTTCACGGCCAAAAAACCTACAATCTTACAAGTTTAGGTTTCTCACGAATTATAATCTCACGGCTTAAGAACCTGCACTTTCACGATTTAAGCCTCATCACACACGGATTAAGCCATATCACGCATTAACACTTTCCCAACGATCTTCAATAGCCATTATATTTTTGTTAAGCTTATTGCTTACTATTCTTTTGGTTAAATTAATGTAGCAACTGCTCCATGAGTACATATCCATACTCTTGCACTGGAGAACATTTGCACCAAGCCTCACCATCGACAACTTCTAGGTACATCTCTGGAGGATAGGGAGGCCATGGTGGGCAAAAGCTTGGTCAATGGTACAACCCATCGCCTGGAATTTTCCTTCAAATTACAAACCTCTCCAAATGATGCTACCATCTTCATAAATCAATGATCTATTTATATTAGCCTCCTCGCAAGTCAACGTAATTCTTTCAATCCTCACCAACAAGTGACTAATTCAACACAGAGCAGTTCAATACAAGTTTATACGACTCGATTTTTGTCCTTCATGAAAATCTGCTTCTAAGAGCACTTAAATATACATAAAAACATAAACAGCACATGGACAGAAGAAGAAAGGAACCAGTCCTTCTCAACAACATTTGACAAGAATCCTGCCACATAAAGGGACATCATCAAAAGCCAATTACTTCAAAAGATGAATGTCGTTTCAATGAATCAAATGAGGAACTGAGAATCACCATCTCGTTCTGATGATTAAGTCTACGTTCCTCCGGATCCTTCCCTCTCTTCTCTCCCATTATTAATATCTTTTAGTGTCCCCACTAACAAAAATCCAATGTAACCTTGCCGATGATTGCCAAAAACAAATTGAGCAAAAAAAAAGGGGGGGCTCACACAAATATAAAAAAGTAATCATTCGTAAAAAAACCCCCACCCCGTTAGGAATTCCCAATACACCACTAACCTCTTCATTCATTAACTAGCTTTTCTTATTCCTTCTAGAGGAACAAAGATCATTGAACGTCACTCAAAATTAAAACCATCGCCAAAGCTTGTTCTTTCTCCCCACATAAAGGTCTTCAACGCGATCACAAGGACACGATCACCATCAAGAAAGGGGGGATGTTAATCCAATTCTAGGATTAATAAGAGCTATCGCCATTATCTTACATCAAGGAGTCACGGTAGATACACCAAAGGGTCATACATTCAAGATATGAAGCAATAGTGTCCAAAGCTACAACTTGGACGGGTACCCGTAATCGTGTAACGGAGTATTTATGGCGATTCCCGCCAAGATCGTGTGGTAGCAAGTTAGGATGAAGTCCTAAGTGATGTACTTCATGGATATATTATGAGAGTAGTCATTGTAATACCATTAGGCCTCTTATGAGCCTAAAGTGCTGGGCCGGCAATAGTTTAAGTGAGTGTGAACACTTATGGCCATGTATATAAGTGAATATCTCTCATAATACAACATAATCTCCCATTGTGCAATTGAGTCTTGCTCTTGCTAATCTCTCTCCCTAATGCATGCTAGTGAGTGTGTGTGCGTGAAGTGAGGTGAGAGGAGAGACGAGTACCCATAGTGCAACACGGGGCGGTGTGACAACGCTCACGAGAGGCACGGTGGAATTGCTTCTCAAGGAGTTGTAGAGCTTGGAGACCTCAAGGGTTACGAGCTCGGCCATTGGAAAGATCCTCACGACAGTTGCAGTTCACCAGGTATTCTCTTTTTGGTGTGTTGCAAGGAGGGTTAGGGTGAGCCATAACAAGAAGGTTCCATCTTTCTTTCTCTAAAAACGTACTAGTGAACCCCATGTAGATACACTTGGCTCAACAAAATCCTATTCTAAAAACTACCTCAATTATTCCTTGAGCTCAATAGTAGCCTCTAAAAAAGCACTAGTACACCCTATGATGCAGATACACTTGGTTGGACAAAATCCTATTCTATAAACTATCTTAATTGTTCCTTGAATTCAATAGTAGCCTCTAGAATAGTCCTTTTATAGGCTTGCAGAGTTGGTTGAGCTCCAAGTATTAACTCAATTTTGTGATCCATCTCCCATTACTAGGGGCATTTCTTCTATCAACGCCTCAGGGAACACATTAGCATAATCACTCAGCCATTCAAGTTCTTTGAAATTTTACTCCTTGTACTAGTAGGGTTAAGCTTGACAAGATAGATTGGTTGCTTTTTTATGAGCCCCTTCAATAATTTGGATGCTTTCACAAGTTAGAAAGTTTGAGCTCCTGTTCCTCTCATGCCTTGTGCCTTGTGAAGATCAATGAAGGAGATAATCCCTTTGTGGTGATGAATGCCAGCCTAATTTGAGTGATCCAGTCCAATGAAAGAATCCCATCATGAAGACCTAAGGGTAAGACTTTAAATTTGCAGTCAATCAAGTTCCCATCTAAAGATAATTGAATGGTATCTATCTCATGGTGCATAAAAAGCAACTTTCCACTAGCCAACTCGACTTGCATTGGTTTACCATGTCTATGATTGAGCTCTAACTTATGCAAGCATCCAAGCGAGATAAAAGAATGAGTGTTTCTTAAATCGACTAAAAGCCAAATTTCTTACCTTGGTAACTTGCTAGTGCTTGAATAATGTTCCACAAAGCGACAAATTAGAATTGTTTACTGAAGTCAAAGATGTCCTTATAGGAGGAGCAATAGGTGGCAATTTCTTTGACGAAGAAGCTTTCTTAGGAAATTCTTTCACTAAATCCATGGCCATTTTGACCGCTTTAGAATGGCCGAAGATTGCATTACATTTTGTGTTTGCTTCAGGTAACTGAAGTTGGCTTTGCATTTTTTACTAGAGTGTCCACTTCTAGATGAACCTATGAAGGAGGGTTGCCTCTCATTCATGGGTGGAGAAAAATGAACCAGATTCACAGAAAAGCTTGATGATAATTGTCAATAGTTTTTCCCTCCTAATAAAGTTCTAGGAATTCGTTCATTTTATCATCTTAATATCTTGGAGGGCAAAAGCTTCGATGAAAATAGGCCTTCATATCTTCCCATTTGACTTGATCCTGATTCAAGTGAGTAGACTCTATGTGATTTCTCCATCCTAAACGAGCAACTCTTGTAATTTTAAGGAAAGCGAGTGCCATTTTTCTATGCTCGTTATACCCTACTATATAGAAGTATTCATCCATAGCATCTGTCCACTTCTAAATAGCCTCTATAAGTTATTCCCTTCTCCATGAAATTAATTAGGCTTAGACCTATGCAATGTCTCCTTAACATCATTACCTAACTCTTCCACAAAAGGCATTATGTTCTAGGTTGACTTGCCCTGTACAATTCATGGTTGTCTAAAAAAGAAAAACTTCTTTTTCTTAAAAGCTTCATAATAACCATTCAATCTGAAGAAAATAACAAGCTTATAGTAACAAATGATAACATCTTTATTTCTCAAAAATTTATACATCAGTGGGAAAATTCAAACCCTTGTTCTCAATAACTAGACTCGTTTATTCTACCCAACTATTATAAATTTTTGGTTTAGAAGATACATACTCAAATGATTTAATATGGCCAAATACTCATCTAAGGTTTATAGGCTTCTACCATGGAACCTATATTCCTTTACGAGGTTAAACATAAATTTGATGTAGAGCATGGCAGATAATCAAGCTCTATCTCCACACTAAACTTTTCTTCTGTTTGGTCCTAAATGTGTCTCCACATAAACAAAGGTTGGTAGGGTTGATCAAACTAATACTCCCTACAATTTCGATAATAGGTAATGGCTAGCACCCTATTATTAACCATATGCTAGAATGCAACATCAATAGCTTTTTGATCTTGTAGGGAAAAACTTATGGGCCATTGTTACAGTTTTCAATTTACACTCTTAACATTACAATAGAAAATAATATACAAACAAAATAAAGAGAAAACATCAAGTCTTTTATTTTACATCATTTTTTATTTTTTAACAAGGACCAATCTGACTATAAGAAGTTCAGATTCTCAAATACAGAGATCGCACATATGCACATGTAGACATGCTACGATAAGTCCTATATCAGAGACATGTGAAGATACAATAATCCTATGTGGAGGAATATAATAGCTAAGACTTCTAGCTTAGTGGACTCTAAGATCATGCCTTATAGGTTCGTATAGTGTCATCTTTGAGACTATGCCAATGTTGTAGATCAAAATCATCACAATCAAGATGTTCTCTACCCACATCTCACTGCTAACCATAACACTAATCCTATGTTTCCAATACTAGTGCTATCTCCTAAGAACACGATAAGTCCCCAATTATCTCTTGAGAACACAATAAGTTCGATGCTTTCCTTTTCAAGCTTGTACAATGTTTGAAAAATCTTGTAAAAGAACCTTGCATGAGCATGTTGTACAAAAATATAATATACTTGTATTGTTATTTTGATTTTCTCTACTTGGTTGTATTTTCTTATGTGATGATAATGAATGGGATCAATACTATTTAAGTTTTTGAAATTATGTCCATGCAAATTTTTATGATGTGTTACCCCCTTGGGCTCCGTAATGAAATTTCGGGACCCTAGCGGAGGCAACCCATGGATGCCAAGTAGACCCAAGGGTAGGTGGGATGACACCTCACTTCCTCAGTAAAGAGTGTAGAATTCACAAACTAGTGACACCAAGTGGCTAGGTTGGACATAAGTGGATTAAGGGAGTGTAGTGTTCAGGAATGACATGGATTAGTCGAAGAAGAAAAGGGTGGTGAGGGCACGATGGTGATACAAGGTAAGATGGTGTGGAAGATAGGGGTGGAAATAGGGTCCGATAAAAAATATTGAATTACAGTAAATAAAGAGCTAAGGATTGGTTGATGAGAATAAGGGTATCCACCATGGGAGGCCCACTTATTGTTGGCAAGGTATTAAGGTCCACATACCATGAGAGAAGCATGACTAGCTTCCTTTGGTCACCCCTTCCAATAAGGTATCATTCGAGGCAAGGTCTTCCATTTAATGAATTTTGGCATGTAATAAGTTATCACCCCTTTCTTTGGTCACCCCTTCCAATAAGTTATCATCTAAGGCAAGGGTTTCCATCTAAGATTTCTTTGTGGAGGAAGTCTTAATAGGTTACTTCCTGAGAAGTCGCTTTACTCATTATGTCATTATACTCGTCTTGGAACTCAGTGAGAGTTATGGTTATCTCATGTGATGTAGCAAGGGCAACACCACACTCCTTTGCAAATTGTTTAGCTGCACAGACTATGTGGGCCCCTTTGACTTTAATGTACTTAAGCTTATCTAGGAGTTTATCTCTTTGGGCTTCATGTGCTAGGGATACCACAATGTGGATGGTTTCAAGAGCTTGGTATTGAAGTCAAAGAGCATCCATGTCTTGCTTGGTGAGTGTTGGGTAGCTCCTCCTGGGTAGCTTTGGTGATGACCACAAGCTTATTCTAAAGCCAATGGATTTCACGTGTAGCTTTCTTGAGTTTGGCTTCAAGCATGGCATTCTTCTCATAGATATCCTAAATGAATTATTTTAGAAATGGCTAAGGTTTTGACTCTCTTTCTAGATGTATGAGTGTTGATGTTAGAAGTAGTGGGGCAAGCTACAAAATCATGGGCTAGTTCTAGTGGAATGAGATGGTCCATGAGACCAATCTATAACATCCTTGAGGGTGTCTTGAAGGTGGGTATGGGATGCTCACAAAGGGAGAAGGCCAAGAAAAGTAGATGTGGTGGAGATTGGGACAAAGTAGGAGTTGGTTATGGATTTGGGAAGGGTGGTGGGAGCCGTATAAGGGTACTAAATCTCCCTTGGTGCTCGTTCTTAAGCCATAAATAAACAATGGTGCCTTCCATCTATCCACCCAATGTCGGTTCCTGATGTGCTACACCATGAGGGTATATTGGATTGGATAAATTTCTACTCCAAGAGGTTTCTCAAATTTTCTTTGATTTTGATAGCCTTAGGAACAAAAATTTTATAGGCTTTCTTTTATAGTAGGTTACACTCCAAGTATTAACTCTATTTCATGGTCCACTTCATGAAAAGGGAGCACCTCTATCAATTGTTTTGGGAATATATCAACATATTCACTCAGCCACTCAGGCTCTTTGGAGTTTGACTCCTTATTAACAGGATTAAGCTTGATAACATAAATTGTGTGCTTCTTTCTTAGATTCAAGCATCCTAAATGTCTTCTTTCTTAGACTCAATCATCCTAGATGCCTTCACAAGTTGTCAAGTAGGAGCTAAAATCACTCTGATCCCTTGCACCTTGTTCATGTGGATATCCATAAAGGTAACGGTCCCTTTGTGGTAATGAATTTCAACTTGATTTTGAGTGAGCCAATCCATTCCTAGAATACCGTCATACAATCCTAGAGTCAAGACTTTGAATCTACATTCAGTTATGTTGCCATCCAGAGAAAATTGAATGTTGTTTATCTCGACAGGTGAGGCATCTTCCCATCAGCTAATTCGACTTGCATTCTTTTACCACTTCTCTAGTCTAGATTCAGCTTTCACAAGTAGCCAAGCGATGTGAAATACCAAAATCAATTAGAAGCTTAAATTATTTACCATGGGGTAGTATGGAGAATTATTAGTTATGAGCCTGCTGATGTTAAATGGGTGCATGAATTCACCCTCTCTCTATAGCATGGAAAAGTATTGGTCTAAGCTAAATTAATAGAATGGACTAAGGTGTATTCCCTTAGTCCTTTTTCATCAATTTATCTAAGGTTTAAATGGTCAAAATAGCATAAACTATCATTAAATAATTAATTTCTTTCCTTTGGTTATTTACAGGGATTTAAATAGTGAATGAAAAATTATTTCATACATTAATTTGAAAACATTCAATTTAAATAAGAAAAAGTACAATTTGTACTCAATAATATTCAAATTTAAAAAAGGATAAATAGGCTCACATGTGTGGAGTCTTGATAATGATGTGCAAAGGTATTGCAAGATACTATAATGCGAAAATAGACTTCCTCACTTGCTCTAGGAATCCATGAATTTTTCAGCTCAAGAGATGTGTCCAAATATGCCTAAAGATGAAGTACTATGGTAAATATGACACCATTGCTGGGTACTGTGACAATGTAAGAGCCTATAGTATTATTGTAAGAGATACTAATGGCAACACTTAGCATCTATACCCTCATGAAAGATGCATGGAAAAAATGGGGTCCTTTTATAGCCTGACACCCCCCTTGCATGCATGGATATGCCCCTTGAAAAGTGGATGCCCTATCATGCACTTAAGTAATTAATGGATAACTCAAGTAAAATGGGTGCTAACCTCATGGTTCTTGTTCACTCAAGATAATTGTGAGCTATGGTGGGCTAGATTAAGTTTTAACAATTGCATAAGCCCCCCATTCACATTAGTTCACTGAAGTGAACCAATGCATGTATGCATGACATCCGATTTTTGGATAAACCACTTTTACTACTTACCATCCTTTTTTCCAATCCAAGGTTTGCATTTACTACTTCCCATTTTTTGCCCTAGTTTTTTACAATGCCACGGCTTTTAGAACATTAATCAATTTAACCTTTACCCCCATTTAATTATTTATTTACACACACCTTACTCTAGGTAATTTTAATTATTTTCCAAGGGGGATACCCATATCATTATTAGCTGAATACCTATTCTGGGGTAACTAGCACGTGCTGGAATCATTGGGTCTATTTTTTCAAATTCCCTCATCTTTAATTTATTAGCCTCTAGCTGCTGGCTGGTGCTAGTTGGGCACCCTTGGCCGACGATGAGCCCCTATCTCTTGGTTTGGGTGGGACAACTTCTACATCTTTGTCTTGTAGGTTATCTACCATGTATATTGCCTAATGGCGGCATCACTCATCAAATATGTAGTACCTAGAATTGGAGATATGTGCAGCCTCTTGTTCTTAAGACCGATCCTAAATTAATATATGGAGTGATAAGTCATCGAGCCTTTCATGGGTGTTACGTCTCATCGAGCCTTTCATGGGTGTTACGTCTCATAATGAGGAGATACTTGGTTCTAGCAATGTAGTCCCACATTGTTTTGCCTTCCTCCTGCTTGAGGTTACAGATCGGTGAGATATGACTCCATCTGGCTCCACTAGGTGAGAACCCACTATAAAAGTGTGTCTCAAGACCTCATAAGATGGCCTTTTCACAACAAGTGGGTTTAGTGACTTAAACCATTAGCCTTCTTTGCCGTTAAGGCAAAGTCTGAATGAGCAAATCTTGGTGGGGATCATTAATCCATCCCGTAGCCTCACAAATTTGATCAAACTTTTCTAGGTATTGAATGGGATCTCCAATTCCATTAAATTTTTTCATTATCCTTGAGATGTGGATTGGCTTGGTTTTGCCCAACGCTAAGCCTCGAGATGCTATTTGCTTGCAAACCCTCCTTCCCATTTCAAACACCATCCTCATCATATCTTCTACATATTTATGTGGTGGTGAAATGTAAGGAAGCGGCTAGATTCTCCCCTTTGGTTCAAGGTACATGATCTCTTGCTCTATGGGGTTGGGTTATGTGGCTTCTAATGGCACTTGTCCTTCGTTGGTGTGACTTTGAGGCTATAGGTTT